>NW_007726656.1:515714-528522 GCF_000696425.1 Galeopterus variegatus
CCCGCCGCGTCACGTGGCCCGGGCCGCCGCACGTGACCCCGCCCGCCCCGACTTCTCGAGCAGCCGATTGGCCGTCCGAGGCCTGCCACGGGCTCCACGGAGAGCCGCGGCCGGAGCGTGGTGGCTGCTGCTGGCACTCACGGCCTTCGGTCTCTCGGGGAACCCGGACGCGCGAGGGGCGGGCCCCGGCTCCGCTCCCCCGCACGGCTTGGCCGCGGGGAGGGCCGGCCTCGCGCCCCGGGGACCTGGGACCCCGCGTCCCGCCCACTCTAGGACGCGTCAGGCCCCGAGGCACTTCCCAGGTGGTGCTGCCTGGGGCGAAGGGCTGCGGAGGACAGAGACTCGTTTGTTTTCCCCGGAGACGTGTCTCTCCCGCCACTCCCTCCCACCCCCCGATTGAAAGCACCTAAGGAAGGTCAGGGGACGGGGAAGGTGACAATTGGACCGAGATAAGAAAGGAGAAGGTGAGGCACAGGGTCCGGAGAGTGGGAGGAAGACAGAGACACCTCGGAAGCAGGCTGTGAAGTTTGAGGAACGCGAGCGGGCATCTGACCCACCCGTTTCTTATAAGTGAGTAAACTGAGGCTGGAAGAGCGGCCGCTTTGTGCTGCTCCGGCCCATTACCGATGGAGACCACGGTCATCTTCATAAAATACTGTACAGCTTTCTGAGAATCCCCAGTTGGCTCTACAGGAAAAAATCCAAACTTCTTGGCAGGGCATTCCAAGCAATCTTGTTCAAATCTACCTTTCCCAGCTGAGCTGCCATGAATAAACGGGAAAACATCTCGTTTTCTAAGTATCACCGAACAGCTCCGCTGAGTTACTAAAAGAAGCCTGCTTTTCCTCATCTCCTGCCACTTCTCCGGTACTACTCTAGGTTCTGGCGACAGAGAATTTGTTTTCCTTGAGTACTCAACTTTCTTTGGATTACTTACTTTTTCCCTTAGTTGCTTAACTCTCCTTTGGGTGTTCTCATTCTTTTGCCTCTATCTGAAATGTCCTGAAACACTATCTCCCTGCCCCCCTTAAAAAAAACTAGAGCCAGACGGTAAAGTGGTAAAAACGTTTTATTCAGAAACTATTGCAATAGGAGAATTGAGCCCAGCTCTGTGCCTATTCTGAGGTCTCTTTCCCCTATTGCAATAGCTCATAAATAAAATCTGGTTTTGTCGCTTTACTGTCAGGCTCTGATTTTCTTTAACAACCTCCAAAGTACACGTCAGTTCTACTCATCTTTCAAAATCCAGGTCAAATACCACCTACTCTTTTCTTCTTTCTCTGCATCCTTCTCCCTGATTCAACAGCTTCAGCAACTGAACTTCATTCAGACAGTGTCAGCTGCAACCTCTTCCTTGATTTACAGAACACTCTGTACATGCTCTGATACGTAAATCTCCCATTGCCTGGAAATGTACTGTAAATTTTCTTGAGAAGTGAATTGTCTATTGCCATCTTCTCCCCTAGATTATAAATTCTTTGAAACAGGGCTCTTTGGGCTTAATATAGTGCCTGGTATGTGACAGACCCTCAATATCCACTGAATGAAGTGGCTTGCCAACTGTAGTAGCAGTTCAGTGAGTTTACTAAAAGGCTTATTGAGCTCAAAGAAACTGAAATCAGTTTCTTATGGCTACAAACTTGATCAAAAAACTTCTGTGAAACATGTTTGAGAAAAATGGGGGCTTGTGGTTTTAGTCAAATGTCAAATAATTCCTGAGTGCTCACTGCTTATTATGTGTCAGATGTCATACTTGGAGCATCTTGGAGGATAAAAAGTTCAGTGAGACATGGTTGCTGACCTCAAGGAATGTGTAGTCTGATTCATTACTCCAGTACTGGGTGAAAAGTATCATGATCCAAGGTGCTAAGTGAACACAAATTAAGGACCACAAATTAGGGGTTCAGGAAAAAACTTCCTGGGAAGGTGGATTTGGAGGACAAGCAGTAGATGAAGAAGGGAAGGAAAAACATTCCAGGAGAGAGTGATGTGTTCAAAGGCGGGGAGGCATGAAACCTTATTTGTTTAGGAAAAAACAAGTAACCCTAACCCTGTATTGGGGGCCTTGGTCACTTCATTTACCTCTGGGAAAAGGAAAACCATATTAGGTTAATTTTGATGAGCTTCAAAGAATGACATTTATTCATATTAGCATTATTTATTGGATTGAATAACTTTCCATCAGATTGGTCATAGGCACTTCATCTAAAATTGGCCTGAAGTAGTGCTAGATGATTTTTTACCTTTCTTTTCCCAGCTCCAAAAGCTGTCTATGATTATTATCTAAAAATAGCAAAGTTACTTGTTCCAGAAATTATTTTAGAGCACTCTGAATTTTTCATACAAAGCAAAAGAACTCAATTTACAAGTAGTACTTTAAAGAAGAAACTGCGCTATACCTCTAGCAGGGGGCGGGGATGGGAGGACCCCTCCTCTTAATGCTAACAGATATGCTGGTAAAAAGTACCTGTCAAGAACCTGATAAACTAATGTAAGGTTTAAGATGGAGTAGAACATAGAACGATTCTAATCACTCGTGGGGGCTTTGGAATCTCATTTCAAAAGTTAACCTCTCAATAAATAGAAAATTAGAACATCTTTCGTTTGCTATCTTTTCCTCCACTATGCTTCTCTTCTACGAGTGTCAATTTGGGCAGTTGTGGGTCAGCCAATTCGATCCCAGTTCCTTCAGCTGGACCATCTTTGCCAAGAAAAGTCTTCTGAAGGTCTTTTAGGAGGACACTTGTTTTTCGTAGGCCACAGGAAAGTTCTTGATATTGGGCAAGCAAAATTAAAAGGGATTTAAGTTACTTCCTCAAAGACTTGAATACTGTTTCTTCTAAGAGAATGAAAATAGCTGTGAGCACCCAGATTATCTCCACTCTTTTTTCTCTGCTCCTTCTCTCCTCTTGGGGTTGGTCAAGATTGAGAGAGACAAGCCAGAGGACCATTACTCTTATAATGTCTAAATAGGGAAGGTTTAGGTCACCATATAGGATTGCTTACCTGTTTATGTAGTACACAGTCAGGAAATCTGTTCTGACAGTCTCAACAACAATATAATCAATTTTCAGAATTAAGGATAACCTAATTTAGGATTTTACACATGTAATAAAATACTGAGTGTATCTAGAGGGAGATTCCACCTTGATTTTCAATTAGCTTAACCAAACATGATAAATATGATCAGTCACAATAAGTTTTACAAGCTCAATCATCCATCCAACTACTATTGGAGATAACTTCCGCTTTTATAGTTGGGATAAAGAAGCAATGCATAAAACAAGAGAAAAAAGATTGAAAGAAGAGGTAATTGAGAATGGAAAAAATTTTCTAATTCCTTTTTTCCCTCACCCCAAGAATCAGAGGAATTCCCTTTGCTCACCATGCAAACATATTAAATAAACAAATAAGTGTCTTAGCCCTGGCTAAAGTAAACTACTCTGCTGACTCATATCTTCACCTGTCCCAAGGCAGATCCTGTGCCGAACAGGTGGCTTAAAGACATAAACCTACACCTCTCCCTAGACTAGGCATGAAACCCTTCCAAACACAGCACGTTATGTGACAGTCTATATCACTCCACATATGATCATCTTTATGCATAAAAAGGATTCAATACCCTATGTCTAGAGTTGCTTACTTGTCCTTTGTGAGGTGGAAGAGCTTCTTAATTATGGAATTCCTGCACTGTCCATGTCAACTCACAGTGACATATTTCTTTTTTATTCATCAGTGGCCCTTCTTCCACCTGCATTTAGCTGTGGCAGCACCATAGCTCATTAGGAGGCCACCGGTTTCTGCTGGGAGATAGGAGGTCTCTAGTCTTCCAAGAAGCAGGAGTTCTGACTACAATTGACCATGAAGCAGGACTGGTGCTCTGGATGTTAATATGCATCTTGAAGACTTCTTGGAGTGAGCCGAGGTAGTGAAGGAGGTAGTAAAAATATTCTCAGATGGGGCTTGATTCATTGGTTTGGAAATGGTAAAGGTGAAGTTACCTTGGACAAATTAAATGACAGTATGAGAAAACAATCAGACAAATATGGAATGACAGATAAGAATCCTCCTAGCCTTGGTTTCTTCAAAAAGTTAAGTTTATAGGGGAAAAGGGGGCTGGGGACTGTTTTAGGTTAAAAGAGACTGAAGAAATATGATATTCAAATGTAATGCATGAAAGTTGGATGGAATCCTAGTTCCAATTTTTTTTTTTAAAAAAAGCTGTACAGTGTATTTTGTGGAGAATCAGAAATTTAATATGGACTGGATATTAGATGATACTAGGGATTACTATAATTTTTTTAGATGTGATAATAGTAATATTGAGAATATCCTTATTTTTAGGAGATGCATGCCAGAATATTTAAGGATGGAGTGTAGTGAGGTCTGCAAATTGTTTGGCAAAAAAAATAATAATATGCATGTCCTTATTCTTAAAGAGAGAGAGCAAATATGACTAGATGTTGACAATTGTTAAATCTAGGTGTTCTTTGTACTGTTCTTTAACCTTAAATTTTCTTAGTAAAATATTGAAAGGTGGCATGAGATGTGATCTTTATACTCCAAACTAAGAAAGCAAGACACTTCAGTAATTTATTTATTCAAAAAGATCTTGAATGCCTATTATGTGCTAGGAACCACATTAAGCACCGGGTACCACTGGTCAGTAAAATAGTAATGGTCTCTTTGGTGTGTGCTATGCTGCATTGTCCAGTCTCTCCTTCAAGACAGGGGTTTATTCCCCCAGCTTCTGGGAAGCTTGTAACATGCTGACATTCCTCTTCAGTGATAGTCTTGGCTAAAGAAAGCTGCCTTACCCAAGGTCATGCCACATTCTAGGGGCAGCCTACAACAAATGACTGATCAATGAGGGATTGTTAAGACCTGACTCCTTCACCTCAAGAAGGGATAACTCTGAAATGTCATCACAGCTTCAGAAATCCCCATGGGGTTGGCTGAGCCCTGGTTATGACTGTACTGCTGCCTACTTTCTCTTTCTGCCAACTCTAGCTTCCATTCCCTGTGGTGGATTGAATTATGTTCCCCCAAAACTCCCTGAAGCTTGAATTTTGTCCCCCAAGTTTTATGTATTAGAAAACTGGCCCCGACTGTAACTTCTGAGGGTGAAAAATCCTATTATGGTGATTGAAAGGTGGGGCCTTGAAGAGCTGATTAGATCGTCGGACTGTGCTGTAGTGAATGGATTAAAAATGGTGGTCAGGGGCATGGTTCTGAGGACTTTAAAAACAGAATGAATAAGGTTAGTCTCTGCTCTCTCTGCTCTGCCATTTCGCAATGTGCTACCCTGCATCACTGTTGCCACCACCAAGACCCTCACCAGATGTGTTCCCTGGACTTTGGACTTCCTAGCCTCCGAAACTGTAAGCAATAAATTTTGTTTTCTTTATAAATCACCCAGTTTCAAGTATTTTGTTACAAGCAACAGAAATGAACTAATACAATCCGTTTCCTCCTCAGGTTGTGAACACATCTACCATTGACAAAGCCTTAAAAACCAAGTAGAATGACTTGGACATCTTATTCATGATAGTCTCTCTAGTGTAGATTACAGTTTGCAGGAGAAGACAGCAAAGAAGTAAAATAAATTTGTGATTTGTACTCTGAAGGAAATGAATAAGTTGCAGTGACAACAAATAACAGGGGAGGTGTACTTGGAGAGGAGGTGACATTTAAGCCAAGAAGTATAGAATAGATAGAAGTCAGCCAAATGAAGAGCAGGAAGAAGAGTGTATTCCAGAAAGAGAAATATCTTTAATAAAAGCTGTTGCCAAAAAGCCTAGTATATTTACATACACCCAGAGCTTTGTAGTCTTTTTAAAGGATTTTATTTCAAATGCAATGGGAAACATTTAAAGGACTTTGAAGCAAGAAGTGAAATGCTGTGATTTAAAAAGTTTTTTAATTCTCTCTGGATACAGCATGGAGATCAAATTGGACAGAAGGAAACTGTTAAGGAGGTAACTGCAGTGTCAAGGAAAGATGCCCACCCAAAGCTTGCCCCTTCCCTCCAAACCATGTGCAGATGCCCAAGATCCTGGAACTCCCTGCCCAGATAGCTCCCACCCATTTCCAGGACCTGCATGGGCCTCTTCCCTAGGTCCACTCCCACAAGGATGGACTGCACACCCCTAGAGCCATGGGATGGCCAGGGAGTTGGCTGTTTGTAGGGAATGTGGACAGAGCTTGGAAGTGGAGTGTCCACAAGCACGTGTGAAGCCCATTGCAGTCTGAGATGAAGCCAGGATTGGAAAAGAAAGGGGTGAGCTGAGGGGCAGGGGCCAGGGTGGTAATCACTCCCTACTCTCCCAATTTCCAATGTGGAACCCTAAGGATTCCAAGAATCCTAAATTCAAAGCTTGGCCACCAGGTCATTAAAAAGCTTTCTACATCGAAATAGGAAGATAGAACATATTTTATTTATTAAGTTGTTAGCTTGATTTTTAACTTATGAATTTTTAGACATATGGTATGTGGACCACCATTTGTAATTTTGCTGTGGGTCCTACATATGTTAGGGATGGGTCTGAAAGTCACATTGCCTACACAGAAACAATATGTAGACTGAAAGCTGGCTTATTGCCAACAGAAGCAGCCAGAGGATAATGGAATGATATCTTCAAAATGGTGGGGGGAAATATCTATTAATCTAGAGTTCTCTAACCAGTTAAACTAGTATTCAAAGGTGAGGATAAAATAGACATTTTCAAACCAAGACTAAAAGAATTTCCCACTCACAGATCCTTGCTAAACGAAGTTCTGAAGGACGTAGAAGAAAAATAAACACAGCAGGAAAGACTAGGATGCAAGAGTCAATGATGAGCAAAGAAATTGGCAGACGTTTGTAAATCTAAATAAACATTGGCCATTAAAAATGACTTATTTAGAGGATAAGCACAAGGTGGAACTAGAATACTATGTAGCAATCAAATTGAAGATGAAAGGCAATATTCAGAGTTAAAACATTCTTAAGGTCCTTAAGATGAAGTGCACATCAAAATTTTCAGCTATAACTTAATTTTAAGGACATCTTAGGCAATATACAAAGAAAAAAGTGAATAATTAGGATGAAGAACCAAAAAAACTAAATAAATTTAATTAGTAGTACATATAATACAGTCCCAATATGGAAAAACAGTTACTAACTTATTCCTTATAAAATTCCTCTAACCAAAACCGCTGACTATAAAATACCACCTCTGCCGCTATTGTCCCTGACTATAAATTATGATTCATCTATGAAGGAAATTTTGAGAGCTATTGCTCTTCATTCTTATAAAAGTTTATGAAAGATAGGTAATAAAATGTGAGGGAAAACCTCATATACTTGACTTTTAAAGGAATGAGTTAATCATCAATAGCTATTTGCATAGAACTCTACTATTTTCTGTAATGCAAAGTAAAAAAAGCATAGTCCCTGCGTCAGGGAGCTTATAATCTGATTAGGGAGAAGCAAGCTATATAAACCAACCTGAAAATAAAACCTAGGATAGAAGAAGACAAATACAGCAAATACTAAGAGCCTGGGATAGGTATCAGCGTTATGGTTCAGTGGAGGTAGGTCCCTTCCAACTAGGATGTCTTGGAAGGCTTTAACTGAATACATGAAATTTGATTTGAGTTTCAAGAGAGGTAGAATTTTATTAGAGTAAACTGGGCATGAGCAAAACCACTAAAACAGCAAAAGGTGTTGGAGCCAGGAAAGACCTTTTCAAGAAAGAAAGATAAACATTGTGTGAAATACTGAGAGAAACCATTGAAAGAATCATAACATGGACTGAAGTAATCAAAAGGAAAAATAAATTTAAATATTATTTTCAAGGTGACATCAACTCAAATTTTTTATTTGATTTCCTTTCTTTTATATTCCATTAAGTTTTTCAAAAATGTAGCAGATATAAACACAAGATACTGACTTTCTACAAATTACATATATGATTTTTACTGCTTCCACACACAACTTTATTTCCTAGACTTTCTCTAGCTTAAAAAAAAAAAAAAGAAAAGGCTAGATCATGTATACTATAGACAGGATCACCATTGCTTGAGTTTTGAGAATTTTAGGATTTTGGTTTGCAATATTAAGAGTAATGATATTAACAGTGTTCCTAATAGGCATAAAGCATTCTTCCAAGCTGTGATTCAGGGACCAAGGTCCCTTTCATTTTGTGGTTCCACCAATAAGTGAGGGTCTTTGCAGGGTCTTTGCAGAAGGGGAAATAACAGGTAGATGACAAAAGGAGCGTTCTGTGAGCTAAGCCTAGGAGTAGCATGCCTCCCTTCCTCTCATGTTCCATGGGCCAGAACTTAGTCACATGGCCACAAATAACTGCAAGTTTAAGGTGGACAATGTGGTTTAGCTGTTTGTCCAGGAAGAAAAGAAATGGTTTTGTGAACAGTTAGCCAGTCTCTGCCACACATACTTTTTTTTCCCATTTAATCCTAACAACCCTGTAAGGTATGTACTATAACTTATACCACTTTACAGACAAAGAAACTGAAATTTTCATAGGCTGAGTGCCGTACCTAATATTCACAGTTAATGGTAGAACTCAAACTCAAACCTAGGCAGTCTTATCCCAGAAACCATATTCCTTATAAAGCCAACTGCAGGGGCCAGCCCAGTGGCGCACTGGATAAGTGCGCTGCTTGGGAAGCGCGGCGGCGCTCCCCCCCGAGGGTTCGGATCCCACATACAGACCGGTTCCCGCTCACTGGCTGAGCGAGGTGCGGGGGCAACACTGAGGGTTGCGATCCGTTGCTGGACAAGGAAAAAAAAAAAAAAAAAAAAAAAAAAAAAGCCAACTGCAATATGACTGACATTCCTTTTACTGAAGAATAGTTAGGCTTTTTTTTAGTTATAAGAGAGCTTTGACAATTTTAGAACTGTAAGTAATCCAAATCCATCAGTTTAGAGATGAAGAAATTGAGACCTAGAGGTAAAATGTCCTAGTGAAGGTCAAATAATTGCCCTCAAATACCATATGATGTAAAGTAACATTTTTTACAGAAAATATAATCCTGATAACCTAACTTATGTCATCCTTTCTAAAAGTTAATTTCCTAAACCATGTGGCTTAATGTAGTTAAATCCAAGTGTTAAGATTTGTTTCTTGATGAAGTTTGTTTTCCCCATTTGGATTTTGGTTTTGGGCCTGAAGAGGAAGTTCTATACAGAGTAAGCCTGCCACCGTGTGGCGTGTGGCATGGCCTGGTGTGCTCGCAAACGTAGCATCTGTTACGTTTCATTCCTACTTTGTTGCTTCTAGTTTATTTACTAGCCAACCTGGATTTGATACTGCCTAATAAAAAATTCATACTCAGCTATGGCACATTCTACAGGCTTAAATACTTTTTAATTTCAAGATACATTTCTTCATCCAATTCTGGAATTATTGCAATATTCCCAAACCTGCTACAGGAGTGACAAGCGTTTAAAATGTGACCCAGGCACATTCATAAGAGGATTACTTCAGTGCCTCACAAACAAGGAAACAAACTTAGCAATTAGTAGGATTTATCTCAGTTTACTGAAAAGTTAATTAATGAGCCAGATTAGAAGGCAAGATTCTTAGCCACCCAAATAGCTAGTATGAAGGACTGTTCAAAAATGGATGAAACACCCTCACTGAAGGAGAGCCAGAATTTACGACAGATACAGGTTCACTATTTCCTAGAGTTTTGACAGAATATAAGTTTATATGTTCTAACATGCCAGGCAGACCTTTCCCAGCCCTCTCCCCACATTTAGCAAACATGAATGACATTGAAAGTTGCTTAAAAGGCAATAGATCTAGCAGGTGGCTAAGTGGAACTCTGGTATTGCTGCTGCTTCTAACACTTATTACTAATGATTGGGAATGGGGGCAGCAGTACTCATATCTGGATACAGCTCCTAAATGTCACTCCTTTCTTTTTCTACCACAGCCAATTCCAAAAAACCCATTTTACATAAAATGTCTAATATAACTCACCTGATGTCACTGGGGAAAGCAATTAAAGGGCAAGAAATTTCTTAATGCTTGAGGGTGAAAAAAAAAACACCATATCATCCTTTTCTTTTTTTTATATTTTGGATGGAGGGTTCATGGGTGTAAGTCCACATGTTGGTATGTAAACTTATTATTCCCACCTAATTATCTGATTGAGATGGGAACATCAATTTAATCTAGTGACTGATTAAATTTCAAAAAGGAAAAGTGATTCCAATGGAAACCCAATATTTTTTACACTCCTGCTTTTTCACCACCTCCTCACCTCCCCCCAACTAACACATCTTTTCCAAGCATGGGTATGTGCTAAGGTCAAGAACAGCATGTGTTCCTAGGGGCCGAAGATATATGAATAAACTCACATTGTGTAAACATCCATTCTCCTGTGGGATGCTCTGCTTTCCCTCTAGAGCAATCATTTACCTCCCTTCTGATCACTACCTGTGCAACCAAGTAAGATGGGGCCAGGGACAGCTTTCTTGGAAACTATGCCACTTCCTGTTCTAGAAAGGTCTGCTGCAGATGGCCTAAATCAGTTCAGCTCTTGAGACTGGGGCAGATAATCTGGTTCTTGTCCATTTTTCCATTTAACCTATATGCTCCAGATCAGTCTTTCTTTATTGAAGTGGTAACTGTGGGCTTAGGAGAGAGGCCACTTGGTTTTGCTTAAATAGCTCACCATGTGGTCTAAACAAATCTAGCTTAGCAGGATTCTATGCTGGGATTTGACGCTTTAGTGAAATTAATGTGTTATTTCACTGACCATTGTTTAGATTCCCTATTTAAAGGAAAAATGGCTCCTTTGTATAAAAACAGAAATGTATTATTTCTATAAGAAATTTTTGCAATATGTGTTATATATTGCTAAATATTATTAGCCAAATTATAATTCATAAAGAATAACATCCCTCTTATGTTGTAAAATATTCTGAACAAAGATTTAAAATCCGAAGTTTAGAATTTAAATATTATTTGGTATTGTGTAGTAACCTTCATCTGTGTAGCCATGTTTCACAAGTTTGGCAATTTTCTCCGAACTATTCTCCATTAATTACATTAATTTGTCTATGAAAAAAACAATGACACCGGCTGCTTCTTTTTATTTGCCCATAATCTAATGTAAGGAGTTCTCAAACTTAAAAATAATATCTGTCAAAACTCTACAGAAAATGTTATACTTAATGGTAAAACATCAGAAGCCTTACCACTAAAGACAGCATAGATTTTCAAAAATATAGACTTCCAGTCAAGATGGCGGAATAGACGGTCCCTAGCGTCACTCTCTCCCACAAATCAACCGATTTAAACTATAAAAACATAACATCAAGTGCATATGGAACGGGGAGACGTCCAGCAGGGGAGGCAGAAGCTCCGCAGAGACCACATGCCCTGCGGTGCTGCCATCGCACGATCTGGCAGATAGGCTTCACTGCCGCCACCCAGCTCCATTCCCAGCCCAGCCCAGTGTGCACAGAGTGGGGAGACGTCCGGCAGGGGAGGCGGAGGCTCTGCAGAAACCACACACCCTGTGGCGCCACCACTGTGTGATCCAGCAGGTAGGCTTCACCACAGGCACCCGGCTCCTTTCCCAGCCTGGCCTAGTGTGCTCGGATCGGGGAGACATCCAGCAGGAGAGGCGGGAACTCCACGCGGACAACACTGCTGCCACGTGATGCAGCAGCCTGGCCCAATGCATATGGAGCACAGAGTCGTCCAGCAAGGGGAGATAGAAGCTCCGTAGAGTCCACACACCCTGTGGGGGGGCCGCCGCCACACGATCCAGCAGCAGGTAGGCTTCACCACCGGCACCCGGCTCCATCCCAAGCCCGGCCTAGCATGCACAGAGCAGGTAGACATCCTGCAGGGGAAGGGGAAGCTCCACAGAGACCACACACTCTGCAGTGCCTCAGCGCATCCCAGCAGCCTGGGCCAGAGCACATGGACCAGGGAGAAGTCCAGCACAGGAGGTGGAAACTCAGCAGACACCACACACCCTGCAGTATCACCCCGTGATCCAGCAGCCCAGCAGAGTCCAAGCTGACCAGAGAGGTGGCTCCCCAGAGAGGCCCAAGACCCGAGGCAACCACACACGCAAGGCACTAGTGGCCAACTGAGTAGTCACTGAGGTAGCCATACCAAATTGGCAACCACAGCAACATCTTAGTCAATCAATAGTTTCAAACCTGTGGACTGTGAAACCCCCTCCAACAATGAATAAACGTCAAAGAAAAGATACCAGAAATACGAAAAATCAAGAAAGTACACCACCAAAGGATAATAACTCTCAAGCTCTAGATCCTATAGAACAAGAAGCCCTTGAAATGACTGACAAGGAATTTCGAGTGATAATTCTAAGGAAACTGAATGAGATACAAGAATACTCAGCTAGACATCATGATGAAATGAGGAAAAGTATACAGGACCTGAAAGAGGAAATGTACAAGGAAATCAATGCCCTAAAAAAAAGTGTAGCAGAACTTGCCGAACTGAAGAAGTTATTCAGCGAAATAATAAAACACAATGGAGAGTTTAACCAGCAGGCTTGCGGAAGTTGAAGAGAGAACCTCTGAACTTGAAGATGGGGTGTTTGAAATAACACAGAGAAAAAAAAAAAGAAAAAAGAATCAAAGGCATTGAAGAAAATCTGAGAGAGATATCAGACAACCTTAAGTGCTCAAATATCCGAGTCATGGGTATTCCAGAAAGGGAGGAAAAAGGAGATTACATTGAAAACATGTTCAACAAAATAGTGGCAGAAAACTTCCCAGGTATAAGAAAAATCACAGATCTTCAGATCC
>NW_007726656.1:528532-529488 GCF_000696425.1 Galeopterus variegatus
AGGACCTGAGACAAAAACACACACAAGACACTAGAGGCCAACTGAGCAGTCACAGAGTTAGCCATACCAAATTAGCAACCATAGCCACACCTTAGTTAGTCAATAGTCTCAAACCCGTGCACTGTGAAACCCCCTGCCAAAATGAATGAAGAGCAAAAAAAAAGATACCAGAAATACAAAAAACCAAGAAAGTACACCACCAAAAGTTAATAAATCTCAAACTCTAGATCCTATAGAACAGGAAGCCCTTGAAATGAATGACAAGGAATTTCAAGTGATAATTCTAAAGAAACTGAATTAGATACAAGAAAACTCAGCTAGACATCATGATGAAATGAGGAAAAGTATACAGGACCTGAAAGAGGAAATGTACAAGGAAATCAATGCCCTAAAAAAAAGTGTAGCAGAACTTGCCGAACTGAAGAAGTTATTCAGCGAAATAATAAAACACAATGGAGAGTTTAACCAGCAGGCTTGCGGAAGTTGAAGAGAGAACCTCTGAACTTGAAGATGGGGTGTTTGAAATAACACAGAGAAAAAAAAAAAGAAAAAAGAATCAAAGGCATTGAAGAAAATCTGAGAGAGATATCAGACAACCTTAAGTGCTCAAATATCCGAGTCATGGGTATTCCAGAAAGGGAGGAAAAAGGAGATTACATTGAAAACATGTTCAACAAAATAGTGGCAGAAAACTTCCCAGGTATAAGAAAAATCACAGATCTTCAGATCCAGGAAGCTCAATGATCTCCAAATGCATTCAACCCAAAAAGGTCTTCTCCAAGACATGTTATAGTCAAATTGGCAAAACTCAAGGACAAAGAGAGAATCTTATAAGCTGCAAGAGAGAAGCGTCAAATCACCTATAAGGGAGCCCCAATCAGACTAACATCAGACTTTTCATCACAAACCCTAAAAGCCAGAAAGGAATGGGATGATATATTCAAAATACTAAAAGA
>NW_007726656.1:530162-530573 GCF_000696425.1 Galeopterus variegatus
ATCCCGTTGCCGGTCCCCGGTCCGGTACGGGGGCAACACTGAGGGTTGCGATCCGTTGCCGGACACGGAAAAAGACAAAAGACAAAAAAAAAAAAAAAACTAAAAACCATAAAAAGAGACAAAGAGGGACACTACATAATGATAAAAGGACTGATCCATCAAGAAGACATAACAATCATAAATATGTACGCACCGAATGTTGGAGCAGGCAGATTTATAAAACAAACTCTATTAGACCTAAAGAAGGAAATAAACACTAATACCAGGGGACCTGAACACCCCACTGTCAATATTAGACAGATCATCTAGGCAAAGAATCAGCGGAGAAACACGAGATCTAAACAATACTCTAGACCAATTGGATTTGGCAGATATCTACAGAACATCCCATCCAACAACCTCAGAATATTC
>NW_007726656.1:531900-587429 GCF_000696425.1 Galeopterus variegatus
CATCTCACCCCAGTTAGGATGGCTAAAATCCAAAAGACTCTGAACGATAAATGCTGGCAAGTTTGCGGAGAAAAGGGAACTCTCATACATTGTTGATGGGACTGCAAAATGGTGCAGCCTCTATGGAAAATGGTATGAAGGTTCCTTAAACAATTGCAGATAGATCTACCATATGACCCAGCTATCCCACTGCTGGGAATATACCCAGAGGAATGGAAATCATCAAGTCGAAGGTATACCTGTTCCCCAATGTTCATCGCAGCACTCTTCACAATAGCCAAGAGTTGGAACCAGCCCAAACGTCCATCATCGGATGAATGGATATGGAAAATGTGGTATATCTACACAATGGAATACTACTCTGCTATAAAAACGAATGAAATACTGCCATTTGCAACAACATGGATGGACCATGAAAGAATAATATTAAGTGAAACGAGTCAGGCAGAGAAAAAGAAATACCACATGTTCTCACTTATTGGAGGGAGCTAAAGGTGAATGAATCAACTCACACACATACATACACACACACACACACACACACACTAAATAAATTCAAACACACACACACACACAATATATATATATATAGGGCCACAAATTGTTTGGCATTCCTCCCATTGAGAGGTGGAGTCTTGTACCCTCCCTTTGAACTTGAGCGGACATATAATTTGCTTGTGACAAGTAAAATGCAGCAGAAGTTGTACTGTGTGACTTCTCGGGCTGGATCAGAAAAGGTGATGCAGGTTCCCACTTGCTCTTGGATCCCTGAGCTTCCATGCAGTAAGTCTCTCTACCCTGAGGCTGCCATGTTGTGAAGAGGCCATTTAATATGGAGAGACCACATGTAGGCACATCAGTTGATAGCCTTGGTGAGCTCCCAACTGATAGCCAGCATCAACTCTCAGCCATGTGAGTGAGCCATCTTGGACATCCAGCCTAGGTGATCCTTCAGATGACTCTATCCCTAGCCGATATCTGACTGCAGCTGCCTGAGAGACCCCAAGTGAGAACTGCCTGATGAATCCCTTCCTGAAATCCTGACCCTCAAAATCATGAGCAAAATAAAATTTTAAGCCACTAAGTTTTGAGGGAATTTGTTTCATAGCCACTAAGTTTTAGGGTAATTTATTTCATAGCAATTGTAACCAAAACAGACAAAAAATAGGAAAGTGTGCCCTCTGTCACTGCTATTATTTTGCCTTGGGCTGAATGACCCCCAAAACTTAATCCCTACTGTAACTGTTGAGGGTGGGAGAACCTATTATAGTAATTGAAAAGTGGGGCCTTGAAGAGGTGATTAGATTGTAGGACCATGCCATAATGAATGGATTAAAAATGGTGGTTGGGGCATGGTCCTGAGGGCTTTAAAAAGAGAGTGAGTGAAGAGATTCCTCTCTGCTCTCTCTGTCCCACCATTTTGCAATGTGATACCCTGCATCACTGTCTCCACCACCAAGAACCTCATCAGATGTGTTCCCTGCACTATGGACTTCCACGTCTCCAAAATGGTAAGCAATAAATTTTGCTTTCTTATAAATCACCTAGTTCTGTGTGTTTTGTTATAAGCTACAGAAATGGAGTAATACAGAAAATTGGCACCAGAGAGGTGGGGTGTTGCTATAACAAATACTTGAAAATGTGGAAGCACCTTTGGAACTGGGTGTTAGGCAAAGTTTGCAGGAGTTTGGAGGAAGAAGAAGACAAGAAAACTAGTGAAAATTTGAAATGTTTTAGAGACTGGTTAAATGATGGTGACCAGAATGCTTATGGAAACGTGGACCATAAAGACCATTCTACGGAGGTCTCAGATAGAAATAAGAAGTTTATTAGAAACTGTGGCAAAGATCACCCTTGCTATTAACTGACAAGGAACTTGGCTGCATTGTGTCCTTGCCCTAGGACTTTGTGAAAGTTGGAACTTAGGAGTTATGAACCAGAGCATTTGGTGGAAGAAATTTTTTTCTTTTAGATTTTTATTTATTTATTTATTTTTCTTTTAACTTTCAATATACATTGTAGTTGATTTTCATGACCCTTTACCCATTCTTCGCCCCCCTCCCTCTCTCCTCTCCCCCCCACATGATAAAAGTATGGAACACTTCATGAATTTGCATGTCATCCTTGCACGGGGGCCATACTAATCTTCTCTGTATCATTCCAATTTTAGCATGTGTGCTGCCGAAGTGAGTACAGAAGAAATTTCAAAGCAGCAAAGCATTAAGGAAGCTGCATCGCTACTTGTAACAACCTAAACTAAGTTATGGTGGCAATGGCATGACATAAAGCCAGAATTTAAAAGGAAAGCAGAGCATAAAGATTTGGAAAATTTGCAGCCTGGTCATGTGGTAGAGAAGCAGACAGCATTTTTAGGAGAAAAATTCAGTGGTACTAAGAAGATTAGTACAAAAGAAAGGGATTATCAAGAGAAGGGGGAAAGGTTCCAGAAGGCATTGCAGAAAGCTATGGGGCCAATGCTTCTATTATAGGCCCAGAGGCCTAGAGAGACAGGATGGTCTTGGGGAATAGGCCTGAGGAAACTTCCAGGAGCTCGCTGCCAGGGTCACCTTGGGAAGCTGCTTGCAGCACCAGTACCCCAGGTGCTTTGGCTGCTCCAGCAATGGCTAAATTGGCCCCAAGTGTGGCTGGACACACAGCTCCAGAAAACACAAGCCAGAAGCCTTGGTGGTGTCCACGTGGTGCTAGGTCTGCAGGCTTGCAGAATGCCAGAGCTGTGGAAATTTGGGAGCCTCCACCTTGATTTCAGAGGATGTATGGAAAAGCCTGGCAGCCCTGGAAGAGATCTGTCAAGGGGCAAAGTCACCACATAGAGTCTTCACTAGAGCAATGCCGAGCTGAAATGTGGGATCAGAGTTGCAGCAGAGAAACCCCAACAGTGCCATGGCTGGTGGAGCCATGGGAGCAGGACTGCCATGGAGACCCCAGACCTGTGGAGCTACCAGCATGCAATGCCTGCCTGGGAGAGCTGAAGTGTGGCCTGAGACCAGGAAAACCATAGAAGCAGAGCTGCCCTGAGGACTTGGGGGCCCAACCCTCTATGCCTTCCTTTTGGCATATTTCTCCCTTTTTGAATAAGAATATATACCCTATGTTTGTCCCGCCACTGTATCTTGGAAGTAGATAACTATTTTTGATTGCACAGATGGGACTTTGAACTTAGGACTTTTGAGTTGAAACAAGTTAAACTTTGGGGATGGAATGAATGTATTTGCATGTGAAAAGGACATGAGTTTTGGGGGTCATGGGTGGAATGCTTTGGGTTGAATGTCCCCCCAAAACTTAATCCCCACTGTAACCACTGAAGGGGGGAAATCCTATTATGTTAATTGAAAGGTGGGACCTTGAAGAGGTGATTAGATTGTAGGACCATGCCATAGTGAATGAATTAAAAATGGTGGTCATGGACTTGGTTCTGAAGGCTTTTAAAAAGAGAGTGAATGAAGAGATTACTCTATGCTCTCTCTGCTCTGCCACTTCACAATGTGATACCCTGCTTCACTGTCTCCACCACCAAGACCCTCACCAGATGTGTTCCCTGAACTGTGGACATCCAGTCTCCAAAACTGTAAACAATAAATTTTGTTTTCTTATAAATCACCCACTCCCATGTATTTTGTTATAAGCAGCAGAAAGGGACAAATACATATTTAATATCAAATTAGAAGTTATAGACAATAGAAGTTATAGACAAAGCATCAAGTCAAGTAAATGAAATGAGTGGCCTTATGTTGGAAGGGATAAAACATGACTGTCATTTGCAGACCATATGATTGTCTTTATAAACCATTCAAGAGAATCAACTAAAAAATTTAGAAGAAGGGCTGGCCCGGTGGCGCACTGCTACAGTGCGCTGCTTGGGAGCATGCCAGCGCTCCCGCCGAGGGTTCGGATCCCACATACAGACCGGCCGCTCACTGGCTGAGTGAGGTGCGGGGGCAACACCAAGGGTTGCGATCCTGTTGCTGGTCCCGGTCCGGTACGGGCACGACACTGAGGGTTGTGATCCGTGGCCGGTCACGAAAAAAGACAAAAAGGAAAAAAAAAAATTTAGAAGAAGAGTTCAGTATGAGCATAATTTAAGTATAAAAGAGACATACAAAAATTAATAACTAATTAGAAAATGGATTTAGACAAAGATAACATTACCAAAACAATAAAAACCTTAAAATAGTAGAAAGATAAGAAGTATGCAAAGCATATATGGAGAAAATTGTTACAGTTCACTAAAGGCAGAACATACAGTTATAATATCATGAAAGATGTTGGGCAATTTCTTCCATAGATATAAATTATAAAAACTGTGCAAATTTATTTAAAACAACTATTTAATTTTTTTGTTGTTGTTGTTATTGTTACTGTTTTGGAAGATGACTCTTGAGAAGAATTTACTCTTGAACTACTGCATCAGGTAAGAACTGACAGTTTTTGGCCCTTAAGCAGGAGGTACTTCCCAATACCCTCCAGCTCTGGTGGCAGAAAATCACAGCCTTACCAGCTCAAGGTGTCAGAAGAGTTTAGGACAGCAGAGCAGCTGGATATTTAAGGAGGAAATTCCATAAGTATAAGAGCCACAGAAGGACTGAGATCCAAAAGTTGAGTGTAAGCTCTACTCAAATCACTTCCTGACTGCTAAACTACGGAAACACACTAGAAACCCCAGGAAGCCCAATGAAAAAGCAGGCAGAGATTAGAGAGGAATCTGCCCTTGGAAGACATAACTGCTTCTCATGAGATTTGTGAGTTTGTTGCACTGTTGACTCAATGTGCACATAGCTCAGTTTTTGCAGAAAGCAAAAACCTTATTGGTGTGAAGTGTCATTGGGCAGAACCTGGGGCTGGCAGAAATATTTAGAAAGAAACAAGGGGACTGTAGATCAGGTAAGCCTCAAAACCTGAGTATAAATTCTTCCCAAATCTGTAGGGAAAAACTACACAAGTTCAGGAGATACTCCCAGGAACCAGGCTAAAAAAGAAGCAACTGGAACCTGAGAAAACTGCAGAACTATTCATCAATTTCTGTAAACTATTGGGGAGACAGATTTTTCAGTTTAAATACAGGCGAGTTAATGTAAGACCCGTGCACTTTGCACAAATCCCACACGCCAGGGGTGGCTCACTTCACAAAGACCACAAGACAAGAGACTCTGCAATTAGGCAAGAGGAATTTTATTTTCCAGCTAGCTGGGGCCCTTTGCCTTTCGAAAAAGTGCCCCCCTCCCTCTTTACATTGGAGTTTTTATACAGTTTCCTTGGATAAAGACTTTATTCATGGTCAGGCTTAACAATCACTTGGGCTCTGCCAGGTGTCCTGAAGATAAGAAGGCTGGTTAGTCCTTGAGACCGGCTGGCCTCTGAAATGTGTGTCTAGTTCTGCTTTGACCTCTAAAAAGCTACTTCACTTAAAATACCTTTAGATATGTTTTCCTCACTTTTAGTAAGTTCTTACAGGAACAATTTGTGCAGGTTAAGTTAAAGTTATACTGTGCAGGCTAAAGTTATACAGGCAACAGTGCAGGTTAAAGTTACATTTCAGGCAACAGTGCAAGTTAAAGTTACATTTTTCTTTATAACAATCTTTTTTTTAGTGCATATTTCAATCATGAAATACTTGTCCCTTGTTGATTGAGTTCCCGGAATTGCTGTCTTAACATCATAATTTGGACGGTACCAATATGGTTCTTAACAAAAGTCACCAAACGATTTAAAATGCAGGGACCAAAAGTTAGAATCATTACCAGAATAATTAACAGACCTAACAGGGTGGATATGAGAGTCGTGAGCCAAGGGGAGGAGTTGAACCATGACTCAAACCACCCCTGTGTTTTCTTTCTTTGTTCCTTTTGGCTAAGCTTTTTCTAATTTTGGCCATGGAGTCTTTAATTATCCCTGAATGATCAATGTAAAAACAACATTCTTTTCGTAATGCGGTGCAAAGTCCTCCTTGCTGAAGGAACAAGAGGTCCAGCCCCCTTCTGTTTTGCAGGACCACCTCAGAAAGGGAGGTGAGGGACTCTTGTAACTTGGTGATAGAATTTTCTATTTTTTAATATCAGCATCAATAGCTGCCTGCAAACTTTGGTAATTTTGATGCTGAATAACTAGAGCTGAGGCTCCTGTTGCTGCCCCGGCTGCTCCCAATCCCAAGCCTAGGAGGACAGAGAGCATGACACTTAGAGGCTCTCTCTTAGTCCGATAGTTTTCATTATTTTTATCTCAATATGATAATAGTTCCTCGTAGGGATGGTAAATGAGCTGAGGCAGCAGCTGAACTAAAACACAAAAGTCTTGGGTTTCTTTCAGGACCTTTGAGCTAACACAGGGTGTAATTTCGCACAAGCCTATTACCCCCCGCCCCGAGGGGGCAACAGATAGGTGTCATCCGACCACTTAGTTGAGTTAAATGTCTGATTGCACAGCTGGCCGTGCGAGGAGGGGATTTTTCCTACACACGTTCCTTGCCCTGTAACCGCTGACAGGGTGAGCTTGACTTGCTGCTGCCGCCAATGACAGTTAGAAACATTTGTTGTTATTTTAATTTTATTTCTGAAGGCTATTCCTTCATAGTATGGGGGTGTAACATCATAGCAAAGCCAACAGGAGGGAGTAGCATTAGGGTTGATATTATTTAAAACCTTGAAGGCTTCAGAGATTATATGGAATAACCCAGATTGCTTTTGAAGTTCAGGTTTGGGAGGCTCGGGCCTTTTTTCTTGTCACCTGGCTTTTGACCTCTTAGTGAGGGCCATGGACTCTGGTTGGGCACTTAGGGATGTCAGGGTAGCCTTCGGTTTGGCCACTGGAGGTCTCACTGGAGCTAAATATTTATTTGGGCCCACGGCAGTGTATTGAATCTCTACCTTAAGTCTGATGGTGAACAATAGCCCATTATCATACCTTTTTTTATAAAATCTTAACCTCCATTTATAATATACCAAGTTAACTTTCTAGGAGCATGTGGGCTGGAAGTTTTGGCGCCCTGGAAGAGAATGGTTAGAATAAGGAAAACAAGAGAGTATTCATCTTACAACAGTTAGGGTGTCCATACTATTTTCAGTCTTAAGGGGTGCTCTGCAGCACTTTGGACTCTCCAGGTGACGCCCCCCAGTCCTTGGTCCTCTGGTGGCGCAGGTTTCACTTGCGAGGCATGGATCCAAGCGGAGATCCCATCTACCTTTACAGCCGTTGGGGTTGTTAGAAGCACTAAGTAAGGTCCTTTCCAGCGAGGCTCCAGGGTCCGGGAATGATGTCGTCTGACGCAGACTGTGTCCCCAACCTGGAACTGATGAGAGACTTTGGGGGTCCCAGGCTCATAAGCGGCTGCCAACTGCATCCAGATTTCCTTCTGCACTGCTTGAAGTCTTTTTAACCTGGCATACAAGTCACTGTTACTGTGGCAAGTGGGTTCAAAGGCATCCCCCAGTAAAGTCAAGGGGGCAGGGGCACCATAGAGTATCTCAAAGGGGGTTAGGTTGAACTGGGAGGGGGTGTTCCTAACTCTGAACAAGGCTAAGGGAAGGAGCAACACCTAGTCCACACCAGTCTCTATGGTTAATTTAGTCAGAGTCTCTTTTAGAGTTCTGTTCATGCTTTCTACTTGTCCTGAACTCTGGGGCCTGTAAATGCAATGTAATTTTCAATCGACCCCTAGTTGTCTGGCCACTCTCTGACTTACCTTGGCCATGAAGGTGGGTCCATTGTCAGACCCGATTACCTTGGGCACTCCGAACCGTGGAAAGATTTCTTCTAGGATTTTCTTGATCACGACAGTGGCTGTTTCTTGTTTTGTTGGGAAGGCCTCTACCCATCCAGAGAAGGTGTCTATAAAAACTAGGAGATACTTGTAACCATACCTGCCTGGTTTAATCTCTGTAAAGTCTACTTTTTAATACATCCCTGGTCTGTCTCTTCTAAGTCTTTTACCAGGGCCTGTTGTATTTTTGCAGACATTCACTTTTTGACAAGGTACACAGATTTTAACTATTTGTTCTGCTAATTGTTTTAGCCCTATGATATGATATTTTGTTTTTAGGGTAGTCTGGGTCAATTTATTTATTCCCAGATGAGTCCATTGGTGCATTTGTTTGATCATGGCATGGGCTTGTTCTTGTGGTAAGATAGGCTTGCCTGACGCTGCATGCCAACGCCCTGTTTTCTGATCAAAGTAATTATTAGAGTCCCTTGAGATCACTGCTACGTCCTCAGCCGCGTATTTAAATTTGGGCTTTTCTGGCTTGGGGACATTAACCAACAAAATAGACGAGGACCCATGGGCTGCTGCCCTTGCTTCAGAATCGGCCAAGTTGTTTCCCTTGGCAACAGGGGAATGCCCTTTCTGGTGACCTGGGCAATGTATAATACTCACTTTTAGTGGTTGGTGAAGGGCCTCCAGCAGGGCTACAATCTCTTCTTTGTTTTTGATCTCTTTTCCCCCTGAGGTCAGCAGACCCCGCTGTTGGTAGATAGCGCCGTGCACATGGGCAGTGGCAAAGGCACACCTGCTGTCCATGTAGATGTTGATCTTTTTGCCTTCTCCCAGTTCAAGGGCTTTTCTGAGGGCGATGAGTTCTGCCTTCTGGGTGGATGACCCAGCAGGTAACGTCTGTGCCAATATTAGATTCTGGCCGTCCACTATAGCAGCTCCTGCCTTTCGTACTCCTTCTTTCCATCCATAAACCAGGTGGAAAAACTGGTGCCATCCATAAACCAGGTGGCTTCAGCATCCGTCAAAGGCTGATCTGACAAGTCTTTCCACCATCCATGTGCCTCAGCAAGCACTTGTTGGCAGTTATGGATGGGAGGGTCGAGGTCAGGGTCCGGCAGCAGTGTGGCTGGATTTAAGCTCGCCGGCGGAGCAAAAGTAACCCAGTCTGAATTTAGTAACAGAGTCTGATAATGAGCCATACGAGCATTTGTGAGCCAGCGGTCAGGGGGCTGGCAGACAACACTCTCTAAGGCATGCGGTGCTGAGATGACTAAATCTTGCCCCATAGTCAATTTGTCAGCATCTTTTACTAGGACGGCAACTGCCGCTATGATCCTTAGACAGGCTGGCCACCCTGCGGCTACTGGGTCTAATTTTTTGGATGGATATGCTACCGGTCTTTTCCAGGGCCCCAGTCTTTGAGTTAGGACCCCTTTTGCAATTCCCTTATTTTCTGCCACATACAAGTGGAAAGGCTTAGTTACATCGGGGAGTCCTAGAGCCGGTGCAGACATTAAAGCCATTTTAATGTTATCAAAAGCCCGTTGTTCCTCTTTTCCCCACTTGAAGGGTTGACTGTTCTTAGTGAGGGGATAAAATGGGGCTGCCATCTCAGCAAAACCAGGTATCCACAGGCAGCAAAACCCAGCAGTACCTAAAAATTCTCTGACTTGCCTTGGGTTAGAGGGTGGCGGGATGTGAAACACTGTCTCTTTTCTGGCCTCAGACAACCATCTTTTTTTATCCTTAAGAAGGTACCCCAGGTAACTGACCTGTCGCTTGCAGATCTGGGCCTTTTTGGTGGAGGCTCGATAGCCTTGTTCTCCCAACTCTGTAAAGAGTCGCTTTGTTCCTTCTAGACACAGCTTCTCATTGGCCGCTGCCAGGAGGAGATCATCCACATACTGCAACAGAGTAACCTGGGGGTTAGAGGACCGGAACATAGCCAAGTCCTGGTGGAGGGCCTCGTCGAAGATGGTGGGCGAGTTTTTGAACCCTTGAGGCAGGCAGGTCCAGGTGAGTTGTCCCACTAGGACAGTCTCTGGATCTTTCCACTCGAAGGCAAAGTAATCCTGACTCTTTACAGTCAGCGGCAAACAGAAGAATGCATCTTTGAGATCCAGTACTGAATACCAGGTCCTGTCTGGAGGTAAAGAACTTAAAAGATTATAGGGATCAGGGATGGTGGCATGGAAATCAGCCACACGTTTGTTTACCTCTCGGAGGTCTTGGACTGGTCGATAGTCATTAGTCCCAGGCTTCCGAACCGGCAGCAAGGGTGTGTTCCACACTGATTGGCACTTCCGTAGGATTCCCAGCTGGAGCAAGCGGGCAATGTGGGGTTGGATGCCTTTGTGTGCTTCTCTGGTCATTGGGTACTGGCGGACAGCTATAGGGCTGGCTTGAGCCTTTAATTCTACGTGGATGGGGGGCCGGTTCTTAGCTTTTCCTATCCCTGCTGTTTCTGCCCACGCCTGGGAGTAGTTTTCTAACCACTAGTCCATCTGTCCAGTCTGCTGCCCATGCTTTTCAAACAATTGGTATTCATCTTCTAACCTGAGGGTTAATACCTGGAGAGGCTTCCCTTGCTGATCTAGCACCCGAGGTCCCTCGGGGTCAAAATGAATTTGTGCACCCATTTTGGTGAGGAGATCTCTTCCCAGCAATGGGTAGGGGCATTCAGGAATGACTATGAACGAGTGGGATACCCGGCCCACGCCTAGGTCCACTGTTCTTTGGGTAGTCCATGGGTACTGTTTGTTCCCTGTAGCCCCTGTACCCAAGACTTTTTCTTGAGAAGAGGTCCATTTGCGGGCTGGCCCGGTGGCGCACTGCTACAGTGCGCCGCTTGGGAAGCGCGGCAGCGCTCCCGCCGAGGGTTCGGATCCCACATACAGACCGGCCGCTCACTGGCTGAGCGAGGTGCGGGAGCAACACCGAGGGTTGCGATCCCGTTGCCGGTCCCGGGCCGGTACGGGCGCGACACTGAGGGTTGCGATCCGTTGCTGGTCATGAAAAAAGACAAAAAGGAAAAAAAAAAAAAAAGAAGAGGTCCATTTGCTTGTAACAGTACTGAATTTTTGGCTCCTGTGTCTACCACAACTGAATAGGCTTCCCCTCCACTTTGAGTTACCCTGGGTTCAGGGAGGGGACACGAACCCCGTCCCCCCTAATCACTGTCTTTCTGCAAGGTCAAGACTTTGGGGGCTTGAGGCTCTTTCTTTTTCTTGGGGCAGTTCCACACCCAGTGTCCCCTCTCCCTACAGTAAGAACATTGATCCTTTGCCAGGGGTCCCTTCTTATTGCTTGGCACCATATTATTAGGCTCTCTGGTTTCCCTAACTACAATGGCCAGAAGTCTGTGAAAATTTTTCTCTTGGTGATTTTTTCTCTTTATTTCTTTAGCTTCTCTTGACTCTCTGTTATGATAAACCTTTTCAGACACCTGCACTAATTCTCTTAATGACTTATCTTGCAACCCTTCGAGCTTCTGCAGCTTCTTTCTGATGTCCCTGCTAGACTGATCAATAAAGGCAACCGTCACTGTAGCATTATGCCCTTCACTACCAGGGTCATATGGGGTAAACCGACGGAATGCCTCCATGAGTCTTTCTAGAAATGCTGATGGAGACTCATCGGACCCCTGAGTTATCTCTCTCACCTTAGTCAAATTGGTGGGGCGTTTTTCTGCCCCTCTGAGACCTGCCATTAGAGCCTGGTGATAGACCTTTAGGTGCTCCCTACCTTCAGCCGAATTGAAGTCCCAGTTTGGTCTGATCAACGGGAACCCTGCATCTATAACATCAGGAAGGAGAGTAGGTCGCCCATTGGCCCCTGGCACATTCTTTTGATCCTCAAGGAGGATTCGTTGTCTCTCCTCTGTGGTGAACAGGACCTGGAGAAGCTGCTGGCAATCATCCCAGGTGGGCTGATAAGTAAAGAGGAGAGATTCTACAAGGTTAGTGAGACCTTGGGGGTTTTCAGAGAAAAGGGGGATTCTGAGATTTCCAATTGTAAAGATCAGAGGAAGAGAAAGGCCAATACTGTAAGGGCTGATTGCCTTCTTCATCGGGGGGGCCATAAGCCTGTATAGGGAAAATAGGAACAGCATCTGGAGGGGCTACTCGTTTACCGCATGTCTCTTGAGTAGGCCCTCCCTCAGGTTCATTCTCTGGTGGGCTTTCCTCCGGTGGAGCAGACGGTCGGGCTGCCTGTGATCGGAAAGGAGGAGGGTGGGGAGGGGGATCAGAAAGAAGCCAGTCCGGTCAGTGGATGGCAATACCTCTGGTTTCTTTTTTCCTCCTCGGAGAGCAAATACAACCATTGGACCTGTTAAGGGAACAAAGGGACAGACCCAGGAAGGAGGATCCATGACTAAATCTTCCCAGACAATAATATAAAATGTCTGTTCTGGGAGATGTTCAGAATTGAAAATTTTCCTTTTCACTGCCGTGATCAGCAGCAGAGAGAAGGTACCTTCAGCAGGCCATCCAAGTTGGAGAGCCGGCCACTCCTCAGAACAAAGTGTTACCCATTTATTCTTTTTAATTGGCACAGACAAACCATCAGCTCTGGATTTCACATCAGTCCAGTGTTTCAGAGTCAGACTCAAAGGGGTTGAGACAGTTTGCCCCATGTCGCCCTAGAAACCTGTCAGTCCCCACACACACAACCAGACAGACAAGAAACAAAACACCGATGTGCCCCTTCCACGAGTGCTGCTACCACCAGATTATCAGAAAACTCGGAAGGAGTCTCCTACAGAGGAATCTGGAGTGTCCTCCAGAACTCCTGTGTCTGCGCCGTGCCGGCACGTCTGCCCTGCCACTTGACCACTACAGATGGCTCCCCTATGGAGCCCCAGAAAATCTAAAATCAGACCGGTGATTACTTCTTTGAGCCACCGAAACCAGATGACAACTCACAGCAGACAGCAAAAGAAACAGACACAGTCAGACAGACAACCATGGTACCTACTCGAGCGATCTTCCGTTCTCTAGTCTCTGGTCCCAGGGAGAGCGAGCCAATCCCGGACAAGCCCTCCAAAATTGTAAGACCCATGCACTTTGCACAAATCCCACATGCCAGGGGTGGCTCACTTCACAAAGACCACAAGACAAGAGATGCTGCAATTAGGCAAGAGGAATTTTATTTTCCAGCTAGCTGGGGCCCTTTGCCTTTCGAAAAAGTGGCCCCCTCCCTCTTTACATTGGAGTTTTTAATACAGTTTCTTTGGACAAAGACTTTATTCATGGTCAGGCTTAACAATCACTTGGCGTCTGCCAGGTGTCCTGAAGATAAGAGGGCTGGTTAGTCCTTGAGACCGGCTGGCCTCTGGAATGTGTGTCTAGTTCTGCTTTGACCTCTAAAAAACTGCTTCACTTAAAATACCTTTAGATATGTTTTCCTCATTTTTAGTAAGTTCTTACAGGAACAATTTGTGCAGGTTAAGTTAAAGTTATACTGTGCAAGCTAAAGTTATACAGGCAACAGTGCAGGTTAAAGTTACATTTTTCTTTATAACATTAACTGCCTACTAGGACAAAAAGGCAACAACCCTTGTAAGAACAAAACAGAATCCAGAGTGGGAGAATGGCTAGGGTGGGACTTCTGATCAATATGGTGGAAGAGGTGGAACCCAGCATCATACTCTTCCACAATCAACCAATTTACAGCTAGTAAAAGGAATGACAGACAAGCTGAGGCTGCTAAAGCTCAAGGGAAGAGGTAGAGAGACCTACAGAGTTCATGAAGGCAAGAGAAGCCACAATGAGAGAAAGAAAGAACTGCTCCAACCATTTTGAGCCCTCACCAGTTTAAGATGAAGTCCCCTTTGGATGGAGCTGCTTGGAGGCAGCAGGGGAGAAGTGGGCCTTGGTGGCCCCTAGGCCAGCAAGACCACTAACAGGGTTCCTGTGGAACCACACAGGAGCAAGGGCCCACAGACAACTAAAAAAATGAGCCACTCAGAGGCCAGCGAGTCATTGCATGGGTCCAGCACATGGCCAGTTTGGAGTTCTGGGGATGGGGGAGACTGGTCCACCAGGGGAACATTTGAGGCACAACATGGACAGTTGATCCGCCCTCCAATCAGCACAGGAGCATTCAGCATAGACTATTCAGGAGTATAGATCTGCAGGGGATGAAGTTTATTGAAAAGACTCAGGTCCAGATCAGAGTTTCCACACAACCCAGGTGTATCAGACCTCACAAGACCTGGAAGTGCTTACAAGGTCAACGATTAAACCCTGAGCTGCACAAAAAGTCTTCCCCAGGGAATCAGCAGCAAAGCAGCAATTTAGCTCAACCATAGGGCTTAAATACTGGTACCCAAAGGAAGTTCCTCCATTTTAGAAGTAACCAAAGGATAACAAATTAGTTCCAGTGCAGAGTTTAAGTGGTGGGAGTAGCTAATAATCCAACACAAAAGTGAAATAAAACACAACATCCACAGATTGGAGACAAAGTTCTGATATTAACCAGTAAAGGTCTAACACCACCAAAGAACACCTATAAAACATAGAAGGATCAGAACACCTCCTCTGGTTCCCAAGCCAGGGTTGGGGGAAGGCCGACGGCCTCAGTCATGACCCCCCTGACATCCACATCCAGCCCAGCCACGACTGAGCCACCACTGGAGGCCCCCGGGCTCCTCTGCCAGAATGAGGGGTGTGCCATGGGCCTCGACCACACCACCCCTCCAACCCTATCATCCTCTCTTTTACCCTCTCCCCCTCCCCCATCTGCTCCACAACAACATCTTAGAATGTAAAATAATGATAATAGTAATAATTAATTTTTAAAAATCCAGAGTGGGTATAACACATTGCTACAATGTCCAGTTTTAAACCAAAAATAACTAGACATGCAAAGAATCAGGGAAGTGAAAAAGAAGCACTCAGGAAAAAGAAAATTAGTAAATAGGAACTGAATTGGAGTGGGCCCAAATATTGGATTTAACAGACAAAGACTTCAAAGCAGCTATTAAGAATATGTTCCAGAGTTAGTAAGGCATATGCTTTGTATTAGTACATTTTCTGTGACTTACAACAGAATACCTGAAACTGGATAACTTATAAAGAAATAAATTTATTTCTTACATTTTGGGAGGCTGAGAAATCCAAGGTCAAGGGGCACAGCTGGTGAGGGCTTTCTTCTTGGTGGGGACTCTCTGCAGAGTCCCGAGGTGGTGTGGAGTATCACATGAAGAATGGGTAAAAGCGCACTAGCATGCTTCTCTCTCTCCTTATAAAGCCAACAGTCTCCTCCCATGATAACCTATTAACCCATGAATGTGTTAATCTATTCATGAGGGCAAGTCCTCATAGTCTGATCACCTCTTAAAGGCCCCACCTTTCATATACCATATTGAGAATTAAGCTTCAACATGAACTTTGGAGGCAACATTCAACCCATATCATTTTTTTTTTTCCTTTTTGTCTTTTTTCGTGTCCGGCAACGGATCGCAACCCTCAGTGTCATGCCCGTACTGGACTGGGACCGGCAACGGGATCGCAACCCTCGGTGCTGCGCCCGCACCTCGCTCAGCCAGTGAGTGGGAACCGGTCTGTATGTGGGATCCGAACCCTCGGCGGGAGCGCCACCGCGCTCCCAAGCGGCGCACTGTAGCAGTGTGCCACCGGGCCGGCCCAACCCATATCATTTTTAAGGAACTTAATGAAAGTATGTTATTACGAAGTGAACAGGTAGGGAATCTCAAAAGAGAAATGAAAATAATAAAAAGAACCAAATAGAAATTCTACAGCTGAAAAGTACAATAGTTGAAAGTTCTGGGCTGGCCAGTTAGCTCAATTGGTTAGAGCACAACCTTATTACACCAAGGTCATGGGTTTGGATCCCCGTACCAGCCAACTGCCAAAAAAAGAGTTCACTGAAGAATACCAAAAAAAAAAAAAAAAGGGCTGGCCCATTAGCTCAGTTGGTTCGAGTGTGATGCTGATAATACCAAGGTCGAGGGTTCCATCCCTGTACTGAGGTGGCAGCCTCAGTTTCCACATCTATTAATGGAAATAAAACATCTTACCTCCCAGAGCTGTTGGGAGGAGGGAATAAACTAATGTAGATATAACTAACGTATGATATAGGTTAAGAGCTTAATCAGTGATAGCTTTTTAAAAATCTCAGTTTAATGAGATAATTCCTATAGTGTGTATGTGTGTTTAGCAGTATATATACAAAGTATAATAAGAGTAAAACTGGGGCCACCTCCATCTGCTGAGGTAATCGAAAGTTTCCAGAGAGGGTGACTTTTGAGCTCTTGCAGAAGAAATGTGGAATGTGACAAGGCCTAGGAGCCCTGGGAGCCTGTAATCTGTGGCAGAATCAGAGATTTGGTGAACTGGAATAGTTTATACCACCCATATATGTTTTTGTATCTTACTATGGAAAATTTCAAATGCATGGAAATGAAGAGACTAATATTGTATACCTCCAACTACCCAGCTTCAACAATGATCAATTCTCGGCCAGGCTTCTTATATTTATATCCCAGGCTACTTCTCTATTGCCAGATAGTTTATAAGCAAATCTCAGAATCATATCATTTTACCTGTAAGTATTTTAGTAGTATACTTGTATTTTCTTGTGGCCTTCTCTGTATTTAATAAATTCTTTTAAATAATAATAACAAAAAAAAAAACCCTAAGTGAATCTAAAGTGTAAACATCCTGTGAACATATTGTTAAAAGAAATAAGTTAGTTACAGACATCACAATTAAATTAAAATAGACCTAACCAAAGAAAAACAAACAATAAAACATAAATGTGTGCTCCAAAATATGTAAGTGTATTTTAGAAAGATAACTATAATAAATATTGTACATCAAACATATTGATCCTGATTACCCCTGAAGAGGGGAGTAGTGATTTAGAGGGTGAAATTAGGAATTATGCTCTGGAGACTTCCATATTGTTTGATTTGTACAGAAAAATATATTCATCATTACTAATGTGATTTTTTTCAAATAAAAGGAGAGAATTGAAGTAAACACCTTGCTCACTGCTGCACAGGTTATCGGTAGTTCATCTGGGAAATATAGCGAAGCTTTAAGCACTGATCTGAGTTTCTAACCAACCTCCTTCCTAATCAAGTCGGGTTTTTTTTTTACTTTGTTTTTCTTTTTCCTGCCAACTAAAAATACACTATCCAGTTCAGGAAATGTGGCTGATGGAGTAGCAGCTGCCGCTGAGGACCTGCTTTGCATATTGAAACAACCTTGGAAGAAAAATACCAAAAACTCACTGTCATCAGCTTCTGTTTCTTTTTTTCCTTTTTCTTTCTTTCTTTTTTTTTAAAGATGACCGGTAAGGGGATCTTAACCCTTGACTTAGTGTTGTCAGCACCACGCTCTCCCAAGTGAGCCACGGGCTGGCCCTCAGCTCCTATTTTGAGGCAAGCCTGGCACCCATTGCATGGAATTCTCTTGGCCTCCACATTTCCTTCCTGCATATTTTTAGGAGAAAGTCTCTGGCCACTGTTTCTTTTTCCCCTAGTGTCAGGAAAACTCTTGCAAATACCGGAAAAGCAGAAGTTGAAGCTCCTTGAGTGCAAAGCTAACATTCTCCTTATCTTTCTCACACTGTTTCAGAAAGTAGATCATCCACTGCTGGTTCCTTTTCCTGTTTTTTTTTTTTTTTTTTTTTTTTAAGAGCCAAAGAGATCCACTGCCAAGATACTGTTTTTGTGCAGAGGGGCAGAAGACAGAGCAAAACATACAAGCACAAAGAATTTCCCCAGGTTTGCTACATTCCTTAATTACAAAGAAACAGCATTGCCAATAAAACAGAAAATAGAAATAGCAGAAAAGTTCTGAAAGATGAGCTGTGCTGTAAATATAAAACACTTACAAAGTACTTAACATGATAATCACTCAAAGTGCAATTTGTAATGCAAAATAAAGACATTTAAAAAGAGTCTATCTGCTTATATTATATTCCGTGTCTAATTGTTATATAATGTACTATTCCTCATATACAAGAATAATGTTGACTTCCCCCATTCAGATGATTTGAAGATACATTTTGAGCAGGTTTTTTTTTTTTAATTTTTAAAAAATTTTTATTGAATCATAATTAATTATACATATTTTGGGAGTTCAGTGTTGACATATGTTGATCAAATCAATATTACTAGCATATATATTATTACAAATCGTACTTATTCTTCATGCCCCTTGTCCAATCTCTCCCTTTTCCCCTCCACCTTCCCACCACTGATAACCCTAGATTTCTTCTCTCCCTCTGAAAGAATAATGGTTACTCTGTTGATTTGTTGCTTAGATGATCTGTCCAATGCTGAAAGTATGTTCAGTTCCCCCGATATTATCATACAGCAGATGCTTCTTCTGTCACTCTGGAATGGTCTTTGTGGAGAGAGACATTTTCTTCTTTTCTTTGGTCTCTGCTGATGACTCTCCTTGTGTCAATGCACTCCAGTGGCTGGCAGACCATCTGCATGGTGGTTGTGGCATCTAGCCGCTAGTTGGTGGTGGCATTGGTGGTGTGCCTGGTTGTGGGAGGAGGGTCCGGTCCCTGGATCCATGCCTCAGGACTCTAGGTGGGCCCCATGGCACCTATGGTGTGCCTAGTTGTCCCCCCTTTCTGGCTTGGTAGCCCAGGGGACTTCCGGTCCTTCTAGGTGTTCTAGGTGTTCTTTGGTGAAGTGAGACCTTTACTAGTTAATATCAAACTTTGTCTCTGGTTGTAGGTACTCTGTTTTTTCTCTCAGTTCTCTGTTGAATTATTTGCTGTTCCCACCACTTAAACTCTGCACTAGAACTAATTTGTTGTACTTTCCTTACTTCTAAAGTGGGGGAACTTTCTATGGGAACAAGTACTTGAGCTCTGTGGTTGAGCTAAATTGCTGCTTTGCTGTTGATTCCTTGGGGAAGGCTTTTTGTGCTGCTCAGGTTCTAATGGTAGGCTTTATAGGACTTCTGGGTTTAGTGAACTCCAATGCACCTGGGTTGTGTAGAAACACTTGTCTGGGCCTGAGTCTTTTTCTCAAACTGCACCCCATGCAATTCTATATCCCTGACCACTCTCCTCTGAGTGGTCCTATGCTGATGGGGTGCAGATCAGCAGTCCTTGCTGTGCCCCAGTGTTCCCCTGATGGGCCCATTTCCCCCACTGCTGGTGCTCCAAACATTTCCCATGGGACAGGCCATGCTCCAGTCCCTTGCGATGACTCACCAGCCTCTGCATGGCTCCTTTTTTTTCAGCTGTTCTGGCTCCTCAGTCCTATGTGGGTCCACAGGAACCCTATTAGTGGTCTTGCTGGCCTGGGGGCCACCAAGGCCCTCTTCTCCCCTGCCACCTCCAAGCATCTTCATCTGAAGGTTACAGCTGCAGCTTTTGCCAGCTCCTGCTCAGTGTGCCCAGCAGCTCCAGCCTGGAAGCGGACAGGGTTTAGAACAGTTGGAAAGGTTTTTTTCTTTCTCTCATCATGGCTTCTCTGGCCTTCATGCACTCCATAGATCTCTCCTTCTCTTCCCTTGAGTTCTAGTGGCCCTGGCTTGCCTGTTGTTGCTTTTTAACAGTTGTAAATTGGTTGATTTGTGGGAGAGAGTGACACTGAGGGCTGTCTATTTCTCCATCTTGACTGGAAGTTCTTGAGCAGTTTTTAAAGGAATAATGTGATAGACTGCACAGAGCATTACTCATGGCTGCTCAACAAAAAATTGCATTACACCTATAGAATATTAGAGCTTTAGGGATTACCTAGTCTAAACTTCTCGCTTTACAATTAGAATATTGAGGCTCAGAAAGATTAAATAATTTATCCCAGGCAACACAGATACAAAGTAGCAGGCCTGGGGCTAGAATCCAGATCTCATTCCTCCCCCTGCATTCCTCCTATTTATGATGATGCCTCACTGATCTAGCTACTCTCTCCTTCTCTGTCTCATGTGCAAGATAGCAGGCAAGAATACTGCAGTGTTCCCTCTCATTTCTTAATTTCTGACTTGATGACAATGCTACACCAGTAACACAATTATGAGCACCTGAGATACATACATACATACACAGACACACACTGCTAACACATGTTAAAAGACAAAGGTCTTGGAAGACAGTATTGTCTTGTGAGAAGAGAATCTTCTACCATGCAATGTTGGAGAAGGAAGTATGGCAGACTTGCTGCCCACCCAACACCACTCCCACTTTCTTCTTGCTAAGAGTAGCATTATTTTATTCAGATATTGGGAGATGGACGGCCATGTGCTCAGAGAAGGTGGACCCAGCCTGGCCAGGGCAACCCAACTAATATAATTCTCCTGACCAATGAGACATAAGGGGAAATTGGCTCGGAGGCTTTGGGAAATATTACCTTCTTGATTAAATAAATACACATCCTCAATAGACCACACTAATAGACTGCTACCTTTCACTATCTTCCTGCTTTTAAGTTCAGTTGTGAGACTAGATAAGGAAAATGTGGTATATTTACATAATGGAATACTACTCTGCCACAAAAAGAATGAAATCCTACCTTTCACAGCAACATAGATAGACTTAGAGAAAATTATGTTAAGCGAAATAAGCCAGGTACAGAAAGAAAAACATTGCATGTCCTTACTCATAATTGGGAGCTAAAAAAAATCATCAAATAAATACAAAAAGGAAGAAAGATACATCAATCACAGTAACATGCTGAACACTGAATTTTAAAAAGGAGAAAACAGGGGCCGGCCCGGTGGCGCACTGCTACAGTGCCCTGCTTGGGAGTGCAGCGGAGCTCCTGCCGAGGGTTCGGATCCCACATACAGACCAGCCGCTCACTGGCTGAGCGAGGTGCGGGCGCGACACCGAGGGTTGTGATCCGTTGCTGGTCACGAAAAAAGACAAAAAGGGAAAAATAAAATAAAAAAATAAAAAGGAGAAAACAGAACTGAGAGGTGAGAAAGGGGGAGGGGAAGTGGGCAAGGAGTCAATAAAGGGCCACGAAAAACAATAACATTGTATAATATTGAATATACTAATTATTCTTATTTGAGCATCACATATTGCACATAGGTATTGATATACAACTCTGTACCCTACAGACATGTACAGCCAATTATGTTTAAATAAGATAAATAAATAGATAAATTCAGTTGTGCAAGGTAAGATGCTGGTGTTGCTGCATGTTGGGAAAATGGTCAGGGCCCCTCCAATGTTCAGAGGCTTGCGGAGTATCTGAGGGGGGGTATGCGCGTGCGCACGGGTGTTCCTTGTTATTGTCTGATGTGATTGCGCATGTGCATCCGGGTTTTTTTTTTTTTGGATTATGGACTTGAGTATAAAGAACTAATGGTGAAGATGCGCAAAGCTTCTAGAGGATGCTCTCGGAAGCCATATTAGGTTGGCTGCTCCTAGCACTGAATATAAGCCTAATATTTGTTCACCCACAGCTCCAAGGACCTTTTCCTATTACCTAGCTTGTAGACCTGCATGTGGAGGGTTTGTGACCCAGCCTGGCATGTGAGGGGTCTGTGAGCCCTAGCTCTAGCTTTACACTGCACCAAGGAAGGAAAACACCCATAAGTTGATGGTGTCAAAGCAGAAACATGGAAACAAATTGGTCCTGTGATGACACTTGAGCTGCCAAACCAACCTAGAATGACCCCACTCTAGGTTTACTGTCATGTGAGAGACTAAGAAAGCCTCGTTGTATTAGTCTGTTTATGTTGCTTATAAGAAAATACATGGGACTAGGTAATTATAAAGAAAAACGAAATTTATTGCTTATAGTTTCTAAGGCTGGAAAGTCCAAAGTCCATCTGGTGATGGTGATAGTGACTCATGGCTCTCACATTGCAAGATGGCGGAAGCAGAGAGAGAGGCAGACTCTCCTCTTCTTTTAAAGCCCTCAGAATCACACCCCTGACCACCATTTTTAATCCACTCACTACTGCACGATCCTACAATCCAATCACCTCTTCAAGGCTCCACCTTTCAATTACCATAATAGGATTTCCCATCCTCTTAACAGTTACAGTGTGGGCTAAGTTTCTAATACATAAAACTTGGGAGACACCATTCAAGCTTCAAGGAGTTTTGGGGGGACATAATTCAATCCACTACATTCCACCCCTGGCCCCCCAAACTCATGTTTTTTTCACATGCAAATGCATTCATTTCATCCTCAAAGTCTTAACTTGTTTCAACTCAAGAGTCCAAAGTTCAAAGTCCCATCTATAAAATCAATATAAGTTATCTACTTCCAAGCTACAATGGTGGGACAAACATAGGGTACATATTCAATGATGGAGTTTGGATGTGTTGTCCCTGCCAAAACGTGGAAATTTGATTCCTAATGTGGCAGTATTGGAAACTGACTGAGTCATGGGGCCAGATCCCTCATGAATGGATTAATGCTCTCCCTGGGGGACGGGGGATTAATGAGTGAGTTCTCACTCAATTAGTTCCCACAAGAGCTTGTTGCTTAAAAAGATCCTGGCACCTTCTCTCTCTCTCGTACTTCCTCTCACCATGTGATCTGCTTGTACACGCTTGCTGCGTGCGACTTTTTGCCATCAGTAGAAGCAGCCTGAGGCCCGTGCCAGATGCAGTTGTCCCAGAATCGTAAGCCAAATAAACCTCTGTTCTTTGTGAATTACCCAGTCTCGGGTATTTCTGTTGTAGCAACACAAAATGGACTAATACACTTGTTGTTTCATTCACTTCCAGCGGGGTATTTTGTAACTTACAGCAGAAAGCACAGTTACTTCCTCTCTCTGGGCTTTAGCTTTTTCCTTTATTAAAATGATAACATACTTACCCTGTAAGGTGGTTGTGAGGAGAAAATGAAATAATAAAATGCCTAACATAAAGGAAGTCAACAAATGATAGCTACCAATATCATAATCATGATAACCACTTTATCAAAATTCTCAGCAGTGGAAGTGTTTTCTCCACTCTGCCAATCTCATGGCACCTGATACGTCCTCCTTACAACAGTGGTCTGGGGTCAGTACACCCAGCTGCTACTGTTGTGAGGCACCGTCCCACAAGAAATGCACTTACACGCCACTCGTGCAGAAAAGGGCAGTTTATTCACTCCAGCTGGCCAGCGTCTGTCTCCCAAGGAGCAACCAAGGAAGAGCAGCATTTGGTCTTGTGGGGTTTTTAAAGGCAAAAACTACATCCCGTTGGCACACAGGTTTGTCCAGGTGCACACAGCAAGCTAGGGAGCTAGGTCACAGAGGCTGAGAATGAGCCGTTCGAGTTTACAAGTTTTCATTGTGTATGGTTCCTGTTCCCATGTAATAATTCACTGTGCATGGCTCCTGTTTCTATGCAATTGTTTTTTGTTTCTATGAGAAGGTCAATGGTTTCTCATGCAGAAGTGGGGGTAATCTGCAGGGCAGACAGGGGGCAAAATGGAGTTACTTAGGTTAAGCAAGCAATTCTACAGAAGCACATAGTGTAGTTATGAGGGTGTAGGGAGCTCTATTTCAGTATCTCCTCTCTGAGTGCTGAGGAACTCAGGCACAGGTGCTTTGGGCCTGGGAGGAAGGGGGTCCAGCCTATAAGAGAGAAAAATCAAAATAAAAAGCAAGCTGAGGAAAAAAAAAAGCATAATTTGTAGTGCCACATGATGACATATTGAAAGATCTTAGCAAGCAATAAAGTCTCACAAGTCCCAACTCTGGCAATTTAGTCAAAGGAAATAATCCAAATGAAGAGAAAAAATTTATTCACAATGTCTTTAATTCAGCACTATTTTTCGCAGACTTTAGAGGTAAATCATAATATTTTCCCTTGGTGTGACATAATTATGAAGCCAACACAATAATTTTTATTATAGACTATGTAGGAGTAAGGCAATTTAATATTTGATATAAACAAATCAAAAAAGTCAGAATACAAAAGTGTATGTCCACTCTGATTACAACCATGTGGAACACAGCTGTAATTAGGCTGGGCTATAATTGGCAAAGGGATAGTTAAAGGCAGCAAAACACAGGAAATTAGGGAGTGAGACTGCTGAAGAAACTCTGGCCAGAAAAGGGAGGCAAGGGAGAAAAGATGACAGTGCTAACCGTATGTACACAAAGGCATTGTTTTCTCTCCACTAAGGCTACTTAAGTGGATTTCAAAATAGTCCAGGCAGCCAAGTGCAGACCTGAAGGCAAGGTGTCAGCAAAGGTGCCCATGACCCACCCCCGACCCCCAACCCCTGACCCCTGCACCTACTCCCAGAGAAGGTGTTGGGGGCAGGAGCCACACCCCCAGGACACATGACGACTTGATGCGGCCAGCGGAAGACGTACCAGGAAGACATGCAGTTCTGCAGACACTGTGAGGGGGGCCAAGAGTGCACACAACCTGGGATTTAGGAACATGGGGAAAGAGCTTCCACATGTGCATTAGTCTGTTTCTGTTGCTTATAACAAAATACTTGAAACTGGATGATTTATAAAGAAAATGAAATTTATTTCTTAGAGTTTCTGAACCTGGGAAGTCCAAAGTCCATCAGGTGGTGGTGACTGTGACCCAGCGGTCTCACATTGCAAGATGGTGGAAGCAGAGAGAGAGACAGACTCTTCTCTTAAAGCCCTCAGAACCACACCCCTGACCACCATTTTTAATCCATCCACTACTGCACAGTCCTACAATCCAATCACCTCTTCAAGGCTCTACCTTTCATTTACCATAATAGGATTTCCCACCTTCTTAACAGTCACAGTGTGGGCTAAGTTTCTAATACATAAAACTTGGGGGACACAATTCAAGCTTCAGGGAGTTTTGGCGGACATAATTCAATCCACTACAGCATGCCATTGCTAGATAAATAGAATTATTCCTGTTGATTCACACTCTGTTATGAAAGCCTTGTTTGTGGTCAGAGCACTAGAAAAGCACAGGCAGACAGATTTCTGTTCTTCTCAGGAGTTCTATGGAGGGCAATATACCAACAATATTCCATAAAACTATTGACCTAGGAAAAGCATGGAAGGGAACACAGATATCACAAATGTATATGTTTATATACATTTATATGTAAAAGCATATAAAAATAAGAAAAATACATATTCTAAATAGAAACAAAGTATCTTTGCAATTAATGTCTGCAGTATCCTACATTTAGCTTAGATCTTCATACATAAAAAATCTGACCCATCGTGAATTTGGAGTTCTTTCTGGTGACTGACTTGCACATGTTAGCTCCTCTGTCCGTCCCCTGGGCCACCACTGTACACATTGTGCTCCCAGGAAGCCCATAGGTCGCAGGTAGAAGCCGGCTCTATGTAGGAATAAGATTATGTGCCACCATGAAGGAACAGAGCTCAGTGACCCAGAGGACAAGATGGTGACCCCTCTGGCTGTCACGATGGATGACTTCTCATTCAGTGTCTCCCCTTGTCATCCCACTTGTAGCCACCACTTCTAGTGCCTTATGCATCAGTTTCCTTTGCCCAACTATGTCCTCCTCTTCTGTTGGGCCCTAGAACAGAGCGAGTCACCTCTTTTTTTATATAAAAAATATTTTACAATGTCCACTTCTTAAATCTGGAAATGACCATCATAAATAATAGAGTCTACCTACCCACACAATCTTGAAAGAAAATCAATACAATGCTGTAACGTAATATAAAGAATAAATAAATGGAAGGTCACTTATAATAATATAACATAACATATATATATATATAATATAACATATATAGTTCCATATATAAGTGCTCAGGCACAATCATATTCATGAAGTCATCAAATTCTTGTATCTAAACACAAAATCCACGCTGAGTGTAGCAGCACCTGATCTGGTGTTTTGGTGCATGTTTTCAGCAAATGCCACGCTGCTGTCCAGTGCTACCGTCAGTGATGTGATTTTCTAAAATCAGCAGCTTATGGTAAAGCTCCAAACACAACAAAGCACAAGGTTTCCTCAATTCACATAGTTGTGTTTCTGGAAAGTGTACTGTATGTAAAACCAGGCAAAACCAGAAAACAGTCTGCATTAATATATAAAACAAAATTAGGTTCTAGGAGCAGATAACTTTAAGTGTGTGTGTATGTGTGTGTGCGTGTGTGTGTGTGTATTCTTTAACTACATAAATGTCTGGGGCATTCAAAAGTTGGATTTAAATTCAAGAAAAATTCTTTCTTGTGTAGAATTATCCTGGGCATTATAGGATATAATCCTATAGCATCCCTGGCCCCTGCTTACTGAATGCCAGGAGCACTCTCTAATCAAAGTGTCAAAGTGCTGTCATTCAGAACCACTGGTCTCAGAATGTGAGTTGACCTTATGCTTTCTGCCCACTTTTCTCCAGGCCTGGGGAGAGCCTAACCATGGACATAAGGACCTGTAAACAGTCACCCATTGCACCTGCGGAAACCACCCCATATCCAGATATGCAGCTTAGGGCTCCATGGGTTGGTTGCCTAAAAAGTGATAGTCACAGACGGAGTTGAAGTTCTCAGAGAATTTCAACCTTGAGCATGATTGGAACACAGTGTCTCTCTATAGTACCTGCAGATGGTAACTGTCACGGGCCCCACCCAGTCCCATCCCTGACACCACTCACTGGGGAGTGCTAGAGGGTAGGAAGGTCGGGTTGTTCCCGCGGCTGCTGGTTTCACTCCCTCCTTGCCTCTCCCCCTGATCCTTGACATACGTATGGCTGAGAACTTCTGATTGGGAGATTTACTCAAGAGATTACATTCTTCAAAGTACGTGACCGCCGGGGCAAAAAGGAAACCCATGACAAACCAATGTATTTTACTTGCTTATATGTGCTTAGAATAGCTCTGGAAATGTATCTAATAAAACAAGGAGTCGACTATTTCCCAGGAAAGGACCTGCTTGGCAGGATGATGTGGGGAATAGGAGCTTCTTTGACACTGAAACCTTTGGCTCCTTTTCAATTCTGCATGGATGGCCTGAAAATATAAATACATAAAATCTGACTTCTAAAAGATGCACTCCTTGGAAATAAGTTATTAACTTGAGTATTCCAAGTTGAGAAAGTGAGAGACTAGAGAAAGACGGGGTCATGACAAGACAAAGAGAAAGGAGAAGGCAGTTATGGAGCTCTGGAAGATGCGGCCCGGACAAGAAAGAATAAAAAGAGCATTTCTCCAGCACTTTCCAGGGGAACAAAGCTCTCATTCTAGAACTCTCCTCCTTTGGACCTATCTGTAGAGAGGAGAAAAATTATCACCAGGCTCTGTTCCATGACAAACAATCCCTTAAAAACCACCAGCTTTCCAGCCTGCTGGGACGTTTGCATGGTGGCCTCCCTCAGCAGCAGCGAAGCGTCCTCACGCGCCCTCCTCCCTGGCCACCTACTCCAGGCAGATGCACAGAAAACTGGTCCCGGATCTGTTTCCTGTGCCAAACAAATCCCACCGGGAATGTAATAAGTAGCATCCTGGCTTACAAGCTGTTTTTTGGTGAGTGCAGTGAGTAAGGCTTGATCCTGCAGGCCTGACTACCTGCGTGAGAACTGGCAACACTATATTTCCAAACTCACACTCTGAACCATTTTTCTTGGGGCAGTAGGGGGGGGGGGGGGCCCAGGACTCCTGTCTCTCCTGGCATCAGGGAGCCCGCCATAGCCCCTCTGCCTTATTCCAGGTCTAGAAGCTGCAGTCACAGGCTCACACACGTGCACCAGTGTCACTTTCTCCAACCAAGTCTGTGACTTTCCATGGCTCTCCTTTCCTTCTTTAATAGCACTAGCCTGGAACTAGGTGCCAGATTTGGGGCTAAGTACTTGATGTGCCTTTACTGATTGAGCCCTCTTAATAATGCTTCAAGTTAGGCACCATTCTTATAATCATCAATCCCACTTCGAACAGAAAGAAATGGAGGCTCAGAGAAACTCGGAAGCATGCTTGGGGGGACATAGCAAATAAGTAGTGGAGGCCTGGTGTGTCCCCGGGGGGTCCAAAATCAAAGCCCACCTGTGACCCTCTGCCTCCTGGGGCAGCAGCCCTTCCAATGCTCCCCATGTGGGGGTGTCTAATGAAAAGCTCCCTCCTTGGGAAGCTGAAGGGGTTGGGGTGGGGTGTACAGAGTAACTCAGGCCACAGGTCTTTGGGTAGAACTGGGGTCATAGTCAAAGTAATTGTTTTCTGGCTCTCGTCTCCAGTTAACTCAGGACCGTGGCTCTCAGGAAAGTCTCCTCTAGTCTGGGCAAGCCTAAACTCTCCAGCAGTGCTCACGGTCCCCCCTCCAAACACCCATCTAACCCCTGGAGGGCAGTGCCTCCCTAAGACCCAAGATACATGCCACACAGGGACCTCCAGATGCCCATGGGTCCCAGGCTTCCCTGGAATTCTCGGGGCTGGGGACTGGGGGGGAGTGCCCCTTCCCTTACTGCATCAGCTGGGGGCGCGAGGCACCCAAACAGCCTGGGATGATGCCTCCAAGCCCCTTGTGGCCCCTACCCTCCTTCTGTGGAGCTCAGACATGACCCTGGTGCTGCACAGAGTGACGGGGTCCGAGCAGCCCCCCTGGATACCCCAGTCCCCGGGTACAGCTTGGTCTTAGCCTGTAGTCCTTATTTTTGCCCCAATCCTCTGCACCATCAGCTGGGCACGGACAGGACTGAGTCCCAGCTTCATCTGATTGCCCTGCCCCATCAGCGAGAGTGACAGGCCCCCAGCAGATGGCTCCTCATGCTCTGAGACCGCCTGCCTGGGATAATTCCGCCCCCATGATCCTTTCCGTGTTAGCCCATTTTCTGTCGCTAATAACAGAATACCTGAAACTGAATAATTTATGAAGACAATACATTTATTTCTCACAGATTTGGAGGCTGGTAAGCCCAAGGCCAAGGGGCACATCTGATGAGGACCTTCTTCTGGCTGGGAACTCTCTGCAGAGTCCTGGGCAGAGCAGGGCATCACAGATGACAGGACTGAGTGTGTTAATGTGCTCACTTCCTCTCCTTATAAACCACCGGTGCCACTCTCATGATGACCCATTTATCCATTAACCCATTAATCCAGAGTGGATTAATCCATTCATGAAGGCAGAGCCCTCAGGATCCAATCACCTCCCAAAGGCCCCACCTTTCAACATTGTCATAGTCTGATTTCCCATGTTCTTAACGCTGTAACAATGAGGATCAATGAATTTTAATCAACAAAGATTCAATAAATTTTGGAAGGACATTCAAACTACAGCACCTTCTATCTGCTTCTGTCTCCTCAACAACCCCACCCCTGCCCTTGCGAAACAGTTATAGCCTCCAACCACAGGCCCTGGAAAGAGCGAAAAACCAGCAACATCAACAACAACATAACACAGTGGTGCACACGACACACTCCATGTTTCTTGCTTTTCCTAATCACTTCCTCCTGTTAAAACATAGCACCCCAATGAGGACGATACAGTGTCTGCCATTCACAAAGCATTTCTCAGTGAGTGGCACAACATGATACAAGAGAAAGATTGACTATGAATCTCAGCCAGAACATGAGCTAATTATTTACCCCATCTGAGCCTGTTTCTTCATTTTTAAAATGGGAGAGTCCCAACACACAACTTGGTTCTTGACATTTTAATTAAATAACGTGCAGGAAAGCAGAAAGTAGCACAAAGATTATTGGTTACAAGAGCTAAATCACTGTGACTCCAGATCCAAATTCAATTGCTACAGAATCAATGGCTTCTGACCAGCCAATTTTTTAAAAATTATATTTTCTGGAGGTGTCATTTTTACTGGGAAAAACATAATGACACGTTTCAAGAAAAAAATAAGCAATAACTTTAATTGTCCACCACACATAACACAACTTTTTAATTTTTATGGGTCACCTTTAACATATATATACACACACACACACACACACACACACACACACACCTATTTTTAGTGTGTTAGTCATACTTGGGCAGTTTTTAAAAAGCATGTATGGTTCCAAGCAAATAAAAGAATCTCCAGGCACCAGGAAAACACCGAGGCACGTGCTGAAAGGAAAAGGTCTGACTCTCAGAGTTCTCCAAGGAGGAGGTGACAGATTAAGGGGAAGCGCAGAAGGCAGCAGTTGAACTTGGGCTCAGCTCTGAACTTGCGCATCAAGACCGAGTGGCTAAGAGGTAGGAATTGGTGCTGGGCCTCACTCTGCGAAGAGCTGTGGCGCTGGGGACATCTTTGTGGAAGTCCCCAGCAGCATGGCTGCTCCAGGAGCCCAGGGAGGGAAGGGCTGCAGGACCCGCCCCCACCCCCAGCCACCTAGGAGAAGGAAGCAGAAAAGGAGAAACAGCAACAGTCACTTGCACTTCCTCCATGATTTGCTCTTGGGACATGTCTGAGTAGCAGAGAGCAGCTCCGTGAGAGAAGAGAGCCACAGAGGAGGAACTTTCAGCACAGCCTAATAATAACACAGAGGTAATTTTAATTTTTGCTCTTCCGCCCTGGGAGCAGGGAGGCACAGAGGCTGTGTCCTCTTTTCCTCCAGAGGCAGCTTATGTACACTCCTGGAGGTGAGGCATCGCTTCTGTTCCATCCGGGTTTCTCCTAAGTGGGGAACAAGTCTTATGTCTTAAAATTTGGGATTCTTTAAAAATGCATGGGGTGTTCTAGAGGTCATCCACCTGGGTAAGACAGTGGAGGAAACCACTTTGCTCTGACTCATAAATCTGCCCCCAGTTGGCAGCATTTATAAATGGCCACCATTTACAGAACATAGTGCTGGTCCTGTGGGGAGTTCCAAAGGTGGCAGGAGTTACCATGAGCTGAGCCATCATCCGCATCTGTGCATGGAACCCAACGTAGCTTCCATTCAGGGTTTAAGCTGACAGGAGAGAAACAGAGTCTAGCAGCCACAGACTAGCAAAAACTGAAGACATCTTTCTGTTATTCCTTCCTACCTGGGTCTGTCAAACTGAATTTCATTTCGCCTCTTTGCTTTAGCCGCTGGAGAGTGTGAACCCACATGCCATGTCTTCCAGGAAGCCCTGCGCTCCTCTCTGAAGCAGGCCCCAGAGATGGGCCAGCTGACAGTGACTCATACACCCTTCCTTCCAAAGCCCAGGCCTGTGTTTGAACCCTGACCCTGTAGAGACTTTCCCTATTTTAGAGTAGAAGCTCTTCCATGTGTCTGCATGGGTTTGTGGTCCCTCAGAAAAGAATAACTGATGTGTTGCACCCTTTCTCCCCTAGGATTTAGCAGTGGCCACCATGGGCTCTGTGAATTCCAGAGGCCACAAGGCGGAAGCCCGGGTGGTGATGATGGGCCTCGACTCGGCAGGCAAGACCACGCTCCTGTACAAACTGAAGGGCCACCAGCTGGTGGAGACACTGCCTACCATTGGTTTCAACGTGGAGCCTCTCAAAGCTCCTGGACATGTGTCACTGACCCTTGACTCGGCAGGCAAGACCACGCTCCTGTACAAACTGAAGGGCCACCAGCTGGTGGAGACGCTGCCTACCATTGGTTTCAACGTGGAGCCTCTCAAAGCTCCTGGACATGTGTCACTGACCCTCTGGGATGTCGGGGGGCAGACCCAGCTTAGGGCCAGCTGGAAGGACTATCTGGAGGGCACAGACATCCTCGTGTATGTGCTGGACAGCACAGATGAAACCCGCCTGCCTGAGGCTGTGGCCGAGCTCAGGGAAATCTTGAATGATCCCAACATGGCCAGAGTCCCTTTCCTGGTGCTGGCCAACAAGCAGGAGGCACCCGATGCTCTTCCCCTGCTGGAGATCAAAAACAGGCTGGGCCTGGAGCGATTCCAGGACCACTGCTGGGAGCTCCGGGCCTGCAGCGCCCTCACTGGCCAGGGACTGCCCGAGGCCCTGCAGAGCCTGCGGAGCCTCCTGAGATCCCGCCGCTGCCGGTGTCTCCAGGTGAGAGCTGGTGGGGCCAGGAGTGGGGAGAACAAGACCTCTTGACCCTTGGGTCTATCTGTGCCCATCCGAACTGCAAGAGCCAGCTAAAGCTTGAGAAGCTTCAGCTCAGTTTATCAAACCAGAAGACTCCTTGTTCTTGGACAGGATATTTTCTCTCGGGACTTATTCTCAGTGGTGTTTATGTTGAAAATCAACTATTTTTGAGTAATGATACTCTAAGAAAGAGAAAAACCCTCAACACACTTCCTTTAATAGCTCGTTGCCAAGTGTGAATGGAGCCATTGTAATAACAGAGCAAGAAGTGGTTACATAATAACTGAGACCTCACTTCACACAGGGAAAGAGGTTTCAAAACCAAAGAAGAATATCATCTGGACATGGTCAGGATATATCTTTATGAGGAGCTTATATTTGGCATCTGTTCTCACGTTACACAGCTCTAAATGTTGGATATTCCTTCCTATCCTGGATTAAAATCAGTCTCCTGATAGCTCCTGATGGCGGTCCTGCCCTGTCTGCAGCAACACAACATAAATTGGCCTTCGATACTCTTCTAACACGTGAGATCTGCCAGGTCTCACTACCCAAAGCCTTCCCTTCTACTGCCCGGTTCGGTGTTTCCTAGTTCTTCCTTGTGTTTCAAGGCTTCCTGTGGTAGACACTGAGGTCACAAAGATGAGAGAGAGACAAGGCCTCAGGGCCTGTGGAACTCTGGCTGAGGAAGCAAAGTACCAGGACTGGGCTCTGTGCTTGGTGTTTTACCTAGATGATCTCTAATTCTCATAATTTTGCAAAATAAATATTATTCTCATTCTATAGAATTAAAAACTGAGGATTGGAGAGGTTGTGATGTCTTGTTGCTTGAAGCATAGAACTATTAAGTGACATGTCTGGAATTTGAAACCAGATGTGTCTACCCCTAATGACATCATGCTTCTGGAAGGTTTAAGCTGGGTAGACCCTCAGTCAGCAGGTGTGATGGGAGAGTACTCTAGTCAGAGGGAAGAGGAGGGGGGGTGTAGAAGGATAAGTAAGCTGGTGTGTCTGGAACAGGGGCTGGGGTGGGGGCGACTGAAGGTGACATTATAAAAGGAAACAAAACTGGAGAGGAAGCTCAGGTCCCAGCTGGGGAAAGCTGTTTGGACTTTAATAATTAGGAGTTCGGCTCAGGAAAAGGAAATCATGGGACTTACCATTTAAGAGAATGACTTGGTGGCAGTGTGGAGGTGAAATAAAGAGAAGGGGGGACCTTGGAGATGGGAGACCAGCTAGATGACCATTGCAGAACAGAGGAGAGGGAAGGGGAGGGAGAGGAAACACGAGAGTTATTTTTAAGAGAAAAACTTGAGAGAGGAAGAATTTGAAGATGGCTCAAGATTTTGAGTCTGCATGACAGGAGGGACTGGAATGTCATGAACTTGAGAAGGTGAGCACAGGAGGAACAGGCTGGGACAGGGACCGGGACCACTGGGTTCTGCTTTGGAAGAGCTGGGTATAGACTTGGTTGTAGCTTCTTTCAGACTGGGCCATTATCTGCAGTCCTTGCGATGCCTAGTACCCTGCTGGAGGCGTCTGCTTGTTGCCACTTGTGGAAGCTCATTTCCTCCTCTGATTTGTCACTTGTTATTGTGAGCTCATCCTCAGTGGGATCTGTTTTTCTGGTGACTCCCATATGCCCTGGACTGTGACAGTGTTTCTACAGAGTAGTTTTGCATTTGCACCTACCAGGATCCCGGAGATCTCAGTTATTTTAGACCAAATGTTACGCTAGTTTCTCTGCTTGGGGCTCCTGGGCCTCACAAATAGTATAAATCTTGGCTCTGCACCCATTCAATGCACAGGCTGTAAATATTCCATTTCTGACAGGTGATTTTTTTTCTTTGCATCCATGTCCCAAGATAGACAACTCGCTTGCTCATATTTCCCTGAGCTTGTGGGTAGCATTTTCTAACCCCCTTTTGAGGATGGGGCATCTCCTTGATGCTCTTCCTTTTCTACTGAGCTCAGATCAACATTTTCTCTCTTCCAAGCAAGACTAAGCCGCATGTGCTGTTCCCACACAGGTGACACAGCCTCAGCACAGTCCCTAGAGCCTAAGTTTGGCTCCTCTCCTTGATGCTCTTCCTTTTCTACTGAGCTCAGATCAACATTTTCTCTCTTCCAAGCAAGACTAAGCCGCGTGTGCTGTTCCCACACAGGTGACACAGCCTCAGCACAGTCCCTAGAGCCTAAGTTTGGCTCCACTAAAATCTCCACAGTCTCCAGACTTCCAGCTTGTGCTGACTGCTTTGGCTGTGGTTTCTCTTCATTTCTGCCACTAGATGATTTCCTTTCCTTTGTTCAAAGACAGCATACATAGAAAAAAAATTTTTTTGTTATAGTTTACCCAGTATTTCTATGACTCCCTAATGGGAAAGCCATCCACCATGTTGCTAGATGTTCCCAACTTGTTTTGATATGTGGCCAGGTGCCTTCCTGAGGTGCTGGCAGGAGGGTGGTATGGTTAGATCTGTACTGAGGAAGATAACCTGGGTGTTTGGGTGGAGGGAGGCTCCTGAAGGCAGGCAGACAGGTTAGAGGAAGGCCATGGTGTCTATTGGCACCACTGGTCTGCATGGACTTTCTATCCCTGCAGCTGCCCATCATGCTGTTGGTATTTTTTTCCCTGTTCTCTTGACAATCCTCTGCTTCAGCCAGGCCAGTCTCCTCTCTGACACCAGAATGTACCATGCTCTTTCCCAGCTGCCAGTGTGTGCTCCTTGCTGTACTAAAGAGTGGACAAGAGGGCCGGCAGGTGGCTCTGAGTGTTTGCCTAAAGCCCGTGGTCTTTGAAGCTGGAAGTGGTTGGTCTTAACAGACCCCAGGAAGTCTCCTTTCATCATCCCCCTTGGGTGAGATTCTGGAAAAAGAACAAAAGCAAAATACTGTAATAACCATGCCCAGTTAGTGTTAACCATAATTCCCTGCTGGTCCGTCTCCTGCTTGGAAGGACTGAATTGAAATCACTCACATAGAATTACCCAGCAGGTGAGTTCTAGGATGTTAACTGCACAATTCTCTGGGTGGGAGGTGGGTTTGAGAGCCTCAGTCATTCCACTCACTGGCTTCTGGAACGTTTGCCTGCAGCGAGTATGGGAACCATACAGGTTATGGGCCCTGTGCACCCTCCTGGGATTTCTGATGTCCCTGCACATGTGTTCTGGCCCATCAAGTTTCCATGTCAGGCAAGCAGTCCTTGCAGTTACAGTAGTGACCACAGTGGTGGCAGCAGTCCTGCGGGGTCACACATCTTTAGGGAAGCTTCCTAACACTGCTGCTCTTCCTTAGGCTTAAGTTGTTTTTCTTTCTGCCCATGCTCTTGAATCCTGCCCATGATTTAAGGACTCTGAGATCCCATCTCCCCAGGAAGACTCCAGCCACATCCATCCTCCCTCTGAACTCCCATGGTGCTGACCGTCCAGGCCCCTCTTCTTACTGCTTTAACTGGGGCTGCTCCACATGTTGAGGTGTGCTCTCTCTGGGTATGGTGGAAATTCCTAGAGATGAGGGGTCAAGCCTTCCATCCTTCTCCCCTCTTCGAAGCCTGGAACAATATTAGATACTAAGAGTTGCTCACTAAGTACTTGGGTGAAGAATGAATAACTAATTACAGTGAAGGAGCTGGGTGTCACGGGGCGGGGGGTGTCCCCAGGTCCTCTGAACGATCCAGAATAAAATCCAAAATTGAAAACACCAAGAGGTCCATTGGCTTGAGAGCCAAAATGGCAGCACAAACCTACGCCTCAGGCATCCTTTGTAGTAAACACAACAGAAAGTCACACGTACTCTTTCCACCTCACACTCTGAACAACCTGACTTTTAGCGTGCATAGGAGATGGGGTGGTAAGTGGGGACCTGTGACCAGACCGGACATCGGGCAGGAGTGACGGGACTGTCCAGTAGGTGCCTCTGCCTCAGCGCCTAGGTCAGGAGGTGGAGGTGCTGAGCTTCGCTGCCTCCTTGTGGGCCCGTGAGAGCAAACACGACTTAAAAATAAGGCTTAATTCTTCCTGTTGAAAATGAGGGAAGGGGCTTCACGCTCCTCCCTTTTCTTAGAGCATTTACTTTAGGAAACTTATATTTTTAGTTCATTTCTCTGTTTCTTTGAGATGTACATAAATCTTTTTGATAGCTAAATAAGCCTCTAGGCAGCTTTAGGACTCAGGAATGTTTTTCTCAAGGACCCAGGAGCCACCCCTTTGAAATGTCATCATGAAGGGAGAGGGCACCTCATCTCTCAGTTCGGGGGGAGGGAAGGAGCCTAAACTGGCCAGTGCCTCGCTCTAAGTTGCAAAACTATCTCCTGTCCTAAAGATATGGGAAGCTTGTTTTTCCTTCGGATGAAACCAATTAGCTAACACAGATGGTGACTCCAATTACCAGGTGAATCCAGGGTGAACTCGGTGTGACAAATGGTTCTGTCAAGTCCTCTTCCTTGAGAACGTGTCTGGAAGAGGTTGCATCTACTGGGCTATATAAAGGTTTCTCTCCGTCTTTGCAATCACTTAGGAGATTGCCTGCGACGAGCATCACATTCTGGTTGAATGCTTATGCAGTAATAAAACAATTTAATTTCTCTGTTACCTTTGTGGAGAGGTTTTTCTGGGTTGGCAGCAGATATGTTTTCAGTTATATTTCCTCTACAGGCCCATCGGCCTGGCTCTGTGAGCTTTGAGTTGCACGTCTGTTACCTTTGTGGAGAGGTTTTTCTGGGTTGGCAGCAGATTTGTTTTCAGTTATATTTCCTCTACAGGCCCATCGGCCTGGCTCTGTGAGCTTTGAGTTGCACCCATGATTGGTGAAATGACGTGGGTAAAGAAAAGGGTCCTCATCCTAAATGAGTCCCAGTGAACAAAGGAAAACTCAAGATGATTTCTGGAGTTTCTAATTAGGAATGATGAACACGAGTTCAGCACTCCCCGCAGGCAAGACTGTGAACACCTGTGACTGTCCCTGACCTCACTGAGGTAAGAATTTTGCAGAGCCATGAAGGGTGACCCAAATTTGCTTCCCCTGTGGCTCATAAAAGCCACAGCTCAGGAAAAACAAAACAAATTTAGAAAGAAAAAAATGTCTTTTATCTTCACTTCATTGTCTTGATTTTCACTCCTCTGATACATTCACACCCAAAGAAATTAGGCTATGTGGCTACAGATCGTAAGTATTTAAAAATTCTTCCTGAGAAATGGCATTGTCCTGCCTCAGATCTCAAACCAAAACTTGATCATGAATCCCCCTTCTGTTCCCAACCTGGGCCACATGGATATTTTTGCAGGCTACTTCAAGCATGAAATTGCAAATCTAAACAAATTAATTCTCATAAAAGCACTTCTAATTTTTCAAATAGAAGGAGGCATCATAATTATAAATGATCTCTAGATTATTAATATGACACCATATCATTTTGCAATTTTTATTCTCTTTTTTTTTGAATTCCACAAACTTCAATTTCAGTGGCATTAAGTGCTGGCTTAACCTGGAGGGAAAATACAAAGGATATAAAAACATGTAGATAAAGCTTTTTCAGGGTTATGAAAATTCTTCCATGAGAGAATCACTACCAAGAGGAAGAGGCAACCCCACACTTGGTTCAAACTGGCACTGTCTAAATGCAGTTGAGCGTGGTGGTTTAGGGTTTGGGCTTGAAGTCATTCAGAACTGACAGAAACCAGCTCTACCCCTCACCAACTGGTACCCTTGGGCAAATTATTTAATTCATCTAAGCCCCAGTGGGGTTTCTCTAAGTGCCAAAGGACAGCATCATGACCCCAGTGGAAAAAGAACCCGCAGTCACAAAATTCCATAGGCCTAATCCTAGCTGCAGAAGGAATTTATTCTTCTAAACGAGCACTCCAAATTCTTCAAGCAAGTCATTTGCAAATGCACCCCTTTCTACCATTTTAAAGATAGGATTCTGTTCTCCAGGACAATCAGATGGTCCCTAGGAGTCAAGAGCTGTGGGCAGTGGGGCAGAGCCTGTGGTGGTTTTGTTCTGACACAGCCGTGGTCACAAGGCTCTTCTACAAGCTTTGCAGCTGCCACAGGATCTTCCGTCCCCTAAGCCAGTGATGACTCAGGAGGTTTTGGAAAGGAGCACTTCTCAGGCATTTTCTAGATAACATTGGGAGCTGGTTGCCAGACCTGACTCAGAAGTATAGAGATTCACTCCCTAGGCTTGGCCTACAATAGCCTAGTGAGTTCAGGCTGGAATATGAAGAATAAACTACCTGCAGGGGTCTTTAGGAGGGACAGAGAAAGGAAGAAAGAAAGTCTTTGAGACTTGTGGTTTAATGTTGTGAAATGCATACATACATTTAACTGTACTCTCTCTCCAAACCCTACCAGAGAGACAATAAAGGGATTTTTTAAAAAGCCAAACTCACTCTAAAAAAAAAAAAAAAAAAGCTAAGAAAGCAGAAGAGACAGTAGCAAGCTTGAGGTAGCAATAAAATTATGGAAGATGGAAAGTAACCTCACAAACCAGAGAAAGCAGAAACCTAAATCTGCTGGGGATGGGGTGTGTGTAGAGCTCAAAGAACCTAGTCTATGCCAGGGACTGGTCTAAGGATTGAAGGTATATTAACTCATGCAATCAGCCAAAACATTAGAAGAGTTTGCACCCTAATTTTGAAGATGTTAAGTAACTTGCCCTAGATCACACAGCAGCATTTGAACTTCTGCAGAGGTGTGATTCCAGAGACTATGTTCTCTCTACATGGCTTCAGGTGATAAGTCCTTAGGCACCAAACCCCAAAAGATCTCAGTACCTGGAATATCAGGGAGCACCAAAGTGGGGCTGAAAACGGTATTGGTGAAAAGTCTGTATGAAGAGAGACCCTGAATCTCCTCTGTTTTACTCAGGCAGGCAACTGCCTCTCCGTGCCCCAGCAGGATGCTGTTGGTTTCTTCTCTGAAGGCTTTACCCAGTTGAGGATGGGGTGAGATGCCTGTGAAAACAGAAGAATTGAGTGAAAGTCTGTGAACTGACCAGTGGGGTTGCTTAGAGCTTGTCCCTGCTCAGCGCCCAGGTGCTGGCAGTGAGGCCTACACAGCCCAGGTGGGGCTGGAAGCTCCTCTCTGGGAATTCTGACCACTAGAGAGAGGACTCAGTGATGCCGACATTTGAAGGTCCCCTGATGAGATAGTTGGGTCAACAATTGACAAGGCCTCGCCATATACACAAGGCTCACAGTTTTCTACCAGCTTGTTGGTAACTTCCTCTTTTTTCCACCTACATTTTTTTTATGGAAAAATGTAAACATACAGAAAAATTGAAAGAATAGTACAGCAAACACCCGAATACCAACCTCTTACATTCTACAGTTGTTAACATCTTGCCATATTTGCTTGATCTTTAGATATGCGTGTGTTCGGTATATCGTTTTTCTGAACCATTTGACAATGAGTCACAGACATCATATTTCACCCCTACGTATTTCAGTATCCATCTCTAAAGAATAAGGACATTATCTCACGTAACTATAAATCTATGATCACATCTAAGAAAATTTAACATAATTCCCTAATATATTCTAATATTCAATCCATAGTTCAATTTCCCCCACTGTTCCTAGAATGTCTTTTACTTGTTCACACATTGCATTTGGTTGTTATGAGGGGACTTTAAAAAAGTTTCTGAAAAAATAGAATTGAAAGATATTGCAAATCTTTCCATGAACTTTTTACAGTCCCCTTGTATGTGTCTTAGTTCATTTTGTGCTGCTGTAACAGAACACCTGAGATTGAGTTATTTATAATGAACAGAAATGTATTGGCTCATGATTCTGGAGGCTGGGGAGTCCAGGATCAGGTGAAGGCCTTCCTGCTGTGTCATAACAAGGCAGAAGACATCATTCCACAAGAGAGAGAGCAAGAAGGGGCTGGACTTTTCCCCACATGTTACTTGAAGGAGTTACTTGAAGGAGTGTCTCACATCGGATTTGTCTGATTGTTTCTTCCCTCACCCCTTGCTGCCTTTTTGAAGGGGCAGGAACAGTTACTTGAAGGAGTGTCTCACATCGGATTTGTCTGATTGTTTCTTCCCTCACCCCTTGCTCCCAAATGTTCCTTTGTGCTGTTATTTGAGATAGAGTAGCTCTATCTCTTGTAAATCCTGTAAACTGGAAGTGAGATCTAAAGGCTCGACTAGACTTGGATCAGATAATTTTGGCAAGACACACAGGTGAAGTTCTACCCTTCATGTTGTTTGTATCAGGGGATTGCATGTGAATAGCTCACTAGCAGTGAAGAGAAGTTTGATCACTTGGTAGAGGTGGTGACTGCTTGATCTCTCCACTGTAAAGGGACCCTTTTCCCTTTGCCAGTGACCTGTGGGTAACACCTGGGCACAGTGTGAATATACTGTTCAGTGCCTTACTCAGATATGAACAGACAATAAAGGATGACAGGACATCTGAGAAAACACTTATAATATGAAAGAGAGAGACAAAAATAGACAGGAAAAAGGCATTCAGAGGAAAGAGAGACTGTTGCAGGAAGCAAAAGAAAACATCCCCTAAACAACAAATAGCCTTAGAAATAAGGGAAAATATCATATCCATGAGACAAAGATTGCTATGAAAAAAGCATTTAGAAAACAAGATAGAGCTCTTGGAAATCTACACTGAAAAACCCAATACCAAGATAAAGTAGAAGAAAAGTTTTCTAAAAAACAGAACAAGGGCCGGCCCGGTGGCGCACTGGATAAGTGCGCCGCTTGGGAGTGCGGTGGTGCTCCCGCCGAGGGTTCGGATCCCACGTACAGACCGGTTCCTGCTCACTGGCTGAGTGAGGGGTGGGCGCAGCGCCGAGGGTTGCAATCCCGTTTCCGGTCCCGGTCCGGTACGGGCGTGACACTGAGGGTTGCGGTCCGTTGCCGGACACGGAAAAAAGACAAAAAAATAAAAAATAGGAAAACTAGACAATTAGTCCAAAAGTCTAGCATCAGATAACAGGAGTTCCAGAAAGACAAAAGAGAAAAAGCGCATGTATGGGGGGATTATCACAGAAATAAAACAAGAACATTTCCCAGAATACATGAATTTCTAGCTTGAAAGAGTACAAAGTGCCCAATACAAATGCCTTTCATGGGCGGGGGATGGGAAGATGATGTAGGTCAAAGGGTGCAATGTTTCAGTTATGTGGGACGAACAAGTCTAGAGATCTAATGTACAGCATGAGAATTATGGTTAAAAATATTGTACTGTGGACTGGTAATTTGACAAGAGAGTAGATTTTAGGTAGTCTTACCACCAGAAAAAAAAAAAAGAAGAAGAAAAAAGAAAGAAAGAAAGAAAAGTAAAAAAGTAGGGAGATCCGATCAAGATGGCAGAATAGACGGTTCCCAGCGTCACTCTCTCCCACAAATCAACCAATTTACAACTATAAAAATGTAACACCAGCCAAGCTGGGGCCGCTGGAGCTCACGGGAAGAGGAGGAGAGACCTATGGAGTTCATGAAGTGGGAGAAACTATGATGAGAGAAAGAAAAAGCTGCTCTGAGCATTTTGGGCTGCGGCTGCTTTAAGGCTCCTGGTGCTGAGCAAGGAGCAGGAGCCGGCAGAAGCTGTGGCTGTGCCCTTCAGATGGAGTTAGTTGGAGGTGGCAGAGGAGAAGAGGGCCTTGGTGGCCCCCTAGGACAGCAAGACCACTAATAGGGTTCCTGTGGACCCACGCAGGAGCGAGGAGTCAGAACAACTGAAAAAAGGGAGCCACTCAGAGGCCGGTGAGTCATCACAAGGGACGGGTGCAGGGCCCGTCCCATGGGAAGTGTTTGCAGCACAGGCGGTGGGGGAGATGGGCCCACCAGGGGAACACTGGGACACAGCAAGGACAGCCAATCTGCCCCCCCATCAGCACAGGACCACTCAGAGGAGACTCGTCAGGAATGCAGAATTGCATGGGGTGCAGTTTGATGAAAAAACTCAGGCCCAGATCAGAGATTCTACACAACCCAGGTGCACCAGGTCTCTGGAGAGCCAGAAGTACCTATAAGGTCAACCAGTAAACTCTGAGCTGCACAAAAAGCCTTCCCTAGGGAAACAGCAGCAAAGCAGCAATTTAGCTCAACCACACAGCTCAAGTACTGGTTCCCACAGGAAGTGCCCCCGTGTAAGAATCAAAGGACAAAAAATTAGTTCCGGCCCAGGCACACCACCAGCACCTTGGGGCCCACCCAGGGACCTGGGGTATGGAGTTGGGGACTGGACTACCCTCCTACAACCAGGCACAACATGCCAGCACCTCGGAGCCCACCCCAGGACCCAGGGCAAGGAGAAGGGGAACCGACCTCTCTCCCACACCAGGCACAACATGCCAGCACCTCAGGGCCCACCCAGGGATCCGAGGTATGGAGAAGGGGACTGGACCTCTCTCCCACAACCAGGCACACCATGCCAGCACCTTGGGGCCTGCCCAGGGACCCAGGGCATGGAGAAGGGGACCAGATCACCCTCCCACAACCAGGGCACACTGAACCATTTCCTCAGGACCCACCCAGGGACCTGAGGTATGGAGTCGAGGACCAGATCACCCTCCCACAACCAGGCACAACATGCCAGCACCTCGGAGCCCACCCTGGGACCTAGGGCATGGAGAAGGGGACTGGACCTCTCTCCCACAACCAGGTACACTGCACCAGTGCCTCAGGGCCCGCCTGGGGACCTGAGGCATGGAGAAGGGGACTGGACCTCTCTCCCACAACCAGGTACACTGCACCAGTGCCTCAGGGCCCGCCTGGGGACCTGAGGTATGGAGAAGGGGACCGGACCTCTCTCCCATAACCAGGCACAACAAGCCAATGCCTCAGGGCCTGCCCACAGACCCAGGGCATGGACAGGGGACTGGGCCACCCTCCTACAACCAGGCACACTATGCCAGTGCCTCAGAGCCCACCCAGGGGCCCAGGGCATGGAGAAGGGGACCGGACCTCTCTCCCACAACCAGGCACACCAAGCCAGCACCTTGGGGCCCATCCAGGGAACCAGGTCATGGAGAGGGGGACCAGACCACCCTCCCACAACCAGGCACACCATGCCAGTGCCTCAGGCCCTGCCCAGGGACCTGAGACATGGAGAAGGGGTCTGGACCTCTCTCCCATAACCAGGCAAACCAAGCCAGCGCCTTGGGCCCACCCAGTGACCCAAGGCATGGAGCCAGGAACCGGACCCTCCTCACACAACGAGGCACATGGTGCCAGTGCCTTGGGGCCCACCCAGAGACCTGGGGCATGGAAAAGGGGACCAGACCGCCCTCCCACAACCAGGCACATGGCACCAGCACCTTGGGGACTGCCCAGGGACCAGAGGCATGGAGAAGAGGACCAAACACCCCACAACCAGGCATACTGCCAGTGCCAAGGAGCATACCAAAAACATCACCTCCACGTGGGTGGCCCACCACAGCCACCACAATAACCATGACTACTGCAAAAGCGGCTAGACACCACAGCCACCATGCAGATGGTCCTCCCACCACTGGAGTGCATTCGCACAAGGAGAGTCACCAGCAGAGACGAAGAAAAGAAAAGGATGTTTCTTTCCACAAAACCCATTTCAGAGTGACAGAAGAAGCATCTGCTCTATGATAATACTGGGAGACCTGATCACACCTCTCAGCACTGGACAGATCATCTAGGCAACAAATCAACAGAGTAACCATTATTCTTTCAGAAGGAGAGAAGAAATCTAGGGCAATTAGAGGGGAGAGGGGGAGGGAATGGGGGTTGGGGAGAGGTTGGACAAGGGGCATAAAGAATAATTATGATTTGTAACAACATATATGCTAGTAATATTGATTTAATCAACATATCTTAATGTTCAGCCCCCAAAATGTGTATAATTGATTTTGATTCAATAAATAAAATAAATTTTTTTTAAAAAAGTAAAAAAGTAAATATATGAGACGATGGGTATGTCAATTTGCTTGATTGTAGTAATCACTTCACTATGTATATGTATATCAAGATAAGTGTATCAAAACATCATATTGTATGCATTAAATACATACAATTTAAAAAATACCTTTTATAAAAATAAACACAAGAGCACAATATTGTGAAATTTCTGAACACCCTAAAAGAGAAAAACAGGTCACATACAAGAGATCAGGAATGAAAATGGCATTACACTTTTTTTTTGTTTGTTTTTTTTGTTTTTTGTCTTTTTCCGTGTCCAGCAACGGATTGCAACCCTCGATCGCAGCCCTCAGTGTTGCCCCCGTACCGGACCGGGGACCGGCAACGGGATTGCAACCCTCGGCGTTGCTCCCGCACCTCGCTCAGCCNTGGAGTGCATTCGCACAAGGAGAGTCACCAGCAGAGACGAAGAAAAGAAAAGGATGTTTCTTTCCACAAAACCCATTTCAGAGTGACAGAAGAAGCATCTGCTCTATGATAATACTGGGAGACCTGATCACACCTCTCAGCACTGGACAGATCATCTAGGCAACAAATCAACAGAGTAACCATTATTCTTTCAGAAGGAGAGAAGAAATCTAGGGCAATTAGAGGGGAGAGGGGGAGGGAATGGGGGTTGGGGAGAGGTTGGACAAGGGGCATAAAGAATAATTATGATTTGTAACAACATATATGCTAGTAATATTGATTTAATCAACATATCTTAATGTTCAGCCCCCAAAATGTGTATAATTGATTTTGATTCAATAAATAAAATAAATTTTTTTTAAAAAAGTAAAAAAGTAAATATATGAGACGATGGGTATGTCAATTTGCTTGATTGTAGTAATCACTTCACTATGTATATGTATATCAAGATAAGTGTATCAAAACATCATATTGTATGCATTAAATACATACAATTTAAAAAATACCTTTTATAAAAATAAACACAAGAGCACAATATTGTGAAATTTCTGAACACCCTAAAAGAGAAAAACAGGTCACATACAAGAGATCAGGAATGAAAATGGCATTACACTTTTTTTTTGTTTGTTTTTTTTGTTTTTTGTCTTTTTCCGTGTCCAGCAACGGATTGCAACCCTCGATCGCAGCCCTCAGTGTTGCCCCCGTACCGGACCGGGGACCGGCAACGGGATTGCAACCCTCGGCGTTGCTCCCGCACCTCGCTCAGCCAGTGAGCGGGAACCGGTCTGTATGTGGGCTCCGAACCCTCGGGCGGGAGCGCCGCCGCGCTTCCCAAGCGGCGCACTATCCAGTGCGCCACCGGGCCGGCCCGCATTACACTTTTTAATAGCAACACTAAAATCTAAAGGGCGATGGGGAGCTGGCCAGTTAACTCAGTTGGTTAGAGCAGGGTGTTATGACACCACGGTCAAGAGTTCAGATCCCCATACCGGCCAGCTGCCAAAAGTAAAAAAGTTAAAAATAAATAAATAAATGAGGATGGAGCAAAGCCTTCAAAATTTGGAGGGCAATTTGAATGACAAAATTTTACTATAACGAATAAATAAATATCTATGAGTCAACGCTGATATAAATAATTGAATAACAAAACAAATGGAGAAGGAACAACTCCACCTTATGAGAGAATCCCAATTAATAAGTGTAAAAGAGATGAGGGAAATAGAAAATCACTATTAGAACATTACGGTTATAATTGTTGCAGGCAAGGTTCATCAGTAGATGCTAAAATTAGTTGGTGAAAGTTTGACGATAAACAGGACACTTGTGTAGTCTCAAAGTATGTTGACCAATATATTTCTTAATTACTAAAGAAAACAGTAACTTTACAGAGGGAGAAACTGGCAGAAACCACTCTAGTCCCATGATCAAGGTTAGCATCACCAGTAATAAGTCCTATAGACATCCTGCACCCCCTAATATAATGCACTAAGAAGGGCACATTGCCTGTGTGGTATTCTCGCCCCAAATCCATAACTCAGTCTAATCATAAGGAAAGCAACACAAATCCCAAATTGAGAAACATTCTACAAAATAATTGACCAGTATTCTTCAAAACTGTCAAGGTCATGAAAGACAGATCTGTCTCAGGTTGGAGGAAACTAAGAAGACTCAACAACTAAAACAATGTGGGAACCTGAATTGGATCATGGGAAAATAAAATTACATTATTGGAAACACTGGTGAAATCCAAAGTCTGTAGTCTTTGTTTTTGTGTGTTTTTTGGCGGCTGGCCGGTACAGGGATCAAACCCTGGACTTTGGTGTTATCAGCACCACGCTCTAACCAACTGAGCTAACTGGCCAGCTGAAGTCTGTAAATAGTAGTGTACCAAAGTTAATTTCCTAGTTTTGATAAATATACTATGGCTATGTGAGACGTTAACATGGGTAAAGGCATTAAATAGAACTCTGTATTGTTTTTGCAGCTTTCCTATAAGTCTGAAATGATTTCAAAATAAGAAGTAAAAAAAAAAAAATTACAAGGGAAAATTTCAAACTCAGAATTTTATAGCCAATTAAATTATAAATCAAATTATAAGGATAAAATAATGACATTTTCAAACATGCAGGGACTCACGCACCGTTTATTAGGAAGCTACTGATAGTCATGCTCCCTCAAAGTAATAAACCAAGATGAAGACGTGGCATCCAGACAACGTGGAATTCAGCACCAGAGGGAAGCAAAGGTATTTCCAGAACAATTGGCTATGCAGAGGGCTCCTGAGCAGCCAGCATAGACGGGAGCAAGAGGACAAATGGTTCCTAGAAGAACGCTGCAAACCAACCATCCAGAGAAAAACATTAGTTTACCTGTCTATTTGATTATATCAGTGAAGTTTTCAGTTTTGATAGAGTTTGGGATTGAATGATTGATATGCATGTAGAAAACCAAGCAAACAATCAGAAAAAAAGAAAAAGCAATTATCAGTTCCTGGGAAAACAAAAAGATGCACTGAAAGAAAATGTTATTATAGTATGCTAAATGGCTCAGTTGTGAACAATTTTTACACATTCATAATAATTTAAATCCTAAATGCTCATTTAACCAAAATATCTATTTTGGGAGGGGGGAAGAAGGGAAATATGTGTGCAAGTGGAGCATGGGAGAGTTTAATTCTTGTCTTGCAACAAAAGAGGCAAGGAGATCGCTGTGCAATGGACTCCCAGCCTTAGGTGAGCTGCACCCTCTGGCTGTCACTCTGGGTAGGGACAGTGAAGATGGTTGTGGCAAATGTGAAAGCACAAGGGAATCCTCTCCCCTGCTGCCCTAAGCAAACGGGGAGAATGGAAGAAAGCCAGGGCTGGGTGAGATTGGGGCTGGGGAGATAGGCCAGGGTGGGTTGGCTCACGATGAGCTGAGCTCAGATTCCATTTCAGCAGGGATCAGTGTCCCAGGTGATGCTATCCAGGGTGCAGTGCTGCCACAAGTCAAGGCAGCTGACACCTATCATGAGGTGGCTGTGGTCTGGTCTGGGCCTTGCTTTCCAAGGTGGGTTCTGTAAAACACTAGTTCTGAAGTCTGTGAAGAGCTGTTAACTTGAAAAGAGGGTTCCATGGTCCAACAAGCTTGGGAAATGCCACTAAACAGGTTTCTCCTCGGCAGGACATCTCACAGCCCTTACTATGATGATGGGATTAGCCAACCTCTGAGGCTTGGCAGGCAGGGGGTGTGGGACAGTGTTTGATCACAACCATGGAACGCTTTCTACACGGAACCTAACACTAGAGAACTGGTAACACTTTCCAGAGTAGGGGCTGGGTGTCAGCTGGGGGCTGGTGATAGCAGGAAAAGAATCTGGTTCCTTGTATCTTGACACCTCCACCACCACCATCAAGCCCCTCACCATTGGCTAGGTCTAATTAGGGGTTTAGAGCCAACAAGCAAATTAATTGAGGTTTGAGACAAGCTCTGCCCCCTTCGGAAATTGAAGTGCTAACAAAACAGAAATGCAGGCAGAGGCGTCGTTATAAGGTATGGAGGCCCCCAGCAGAAGGTGGGACTCAGGGGACCCACAGATCCTTGTGTGTTGACAGGCCCATGCAAAACCAAGATCAAGCCTAGCAGCATCAAAGCAGCCCCTCTCCACCGGCCCAAGACCCCGAGGCTCACAGGAGCATGCCTTGGTCAGCCTCTGGGAATGGCGGGGGCAGTGGCTGCGGGGAGGAGCACCCTGGGGGTCCAGGCCAGCTGTCTGGGTGAGGGAGTTGACAACTTACACTCACAGCCGTCCCCACACACTCACTACAGGGGCTCAGTTGCTCCATTTCCCCAATTTCTCCAGGTCTCTAGCGAGGGCTCCCTGGTGCTGACACCATTCCATCCAGGGGCTGATGAAAATCCCTGAGTGCATGAGCTTTTTTGATACATGTATATGTTTTATTCTCTGCAGCGTCCCCTGCTCAGAAACCCCAGGCTTCGGCCAGTTGTTCTGCTCTAGCCCTGAGCACTCTGGCATGTTTTAGCTGGTTGCTTCTCACACAAAGGCAGTGATGACATCTTCTATTCAGGGCCTGTACTGTGGACTGCAAGTTAAATAAACGTGTGAGCTGGAGTAGAGAAGAGCAGCTTACTGAGTGTCTTAACACGCGCTCATCCTCACCACCACATGTGCTAAGCACTAGGAGCCCAGTTTTTGGGTAAGGAGGCTGAGGCTCAGAAGTGACACATCTGGCCCAGTCTCTCCCCAGCCAGGGGCAGAGTGGTTCAAACTCAGCCCTGCTCAGTGGCACAGCCTGGGCACTGCCTGACTTCAGGTTCACCACTTTTTCCCCATGGCAATGGGCAGATGGCCCACGTCAGGTCTTCTTCTGTAGAAGGAAGATGACAATCCCTGTCCACAGTTCACAGGATTGTCGTGAGGATCAGATAATACAATGGACAGAGCTTTGAAGCAGGGTGGACACACATGTGGAGTGCTAATAACATCCAGTCCTTTTCCTAGGTGTCCAACAGCTGGGCATCCCACAGTCATCTCTTTCTCTAGCTCATGTTTACAACTAGGAAAAGGATAAAGGCAGACAGATGCGAGAAGACAGGTACGTGGTTATTAAAGTGGGCAGCCCCGGACCAAGGGCAGGAAAGCCCAAAAGTGGGTTAGGGATGAGACCCACAATCTGGATGTTTTGAACTTAAATCTTGTTAGAGCGGACTCCCTTAGACCTCACGGCCCCCACCGCCACCCAACCCTTTCCCTAAAGGTTCCAGAGACTAAAAATACCCTGGCCACCTGCTGCCCAGGGAGGCAGTAAATCACTGGCCTTGTAGCACCAGAATCTGGGCCAGGCCTGGCCTAACAGGGTCAGAGACACCCACCCAATGGATAAGTTCACTTCTTCCTGCCCAGCAGCTATCACCAGCCCTCTAGCCACAGCTCAGGAGCTGCGTGGGGCTGGAGGAGGGAGCACGCAGGAAGCAGGCGCAATGCTGAAGATTCTGGGCCCACAGGCTGTGTCACCCAGGGAGGGCGGTGCTCCCAGAGAAAGGGCTGTGGCTTCTGTGGCCATGACAGGCAACTGCTTTATTATGTACCTTAAGGTCATCTCATCAAAATCCACACACCAGCCACTCAACCACTGTCCTATTACCCCAAGGCCACCAGATGTCACTATTACAGGCAGCATGAATATTTTGTGGTCAGATCTCATGCTAGGGACTGAATTTACCTTCAAACTGTGGGTGCATACCGGTGAAACCGTTTTCCACCTTCCAGTTTAATTAGATCCCACCCTAGGTGACCGAAATCAGTTGGACTCCCATAATGTAACCAGAATATGCCAAAGATCTGTTCACCTTCATTGTCATCACAATACCATGTATTAGAAGTGAGAGGCAAAGAAAGAATTTTTCATTCACTTTTTATTAAAATGCATTATCCGTAAACATGTGGGGAATATGAAGCGGTGTGCTGTGGTGCAGTGCTGCTCAAATTTGAAAAACCGGGGACCCCTGAGAGCACGTGCTCCATTTTGTGGTCTCTCCCCCTAGGAAACCCACTGCATTTCAAGCAACTGCTGTCACTTGGCTGCTTGGTCCAACCAGTGAAAAACACAAACAGGACCATTCATAAACACAAAAACAAATGATGAAATTGAGCAGCTACTCGAGTATAATGAATAGACAGATACTCAGAAATGTGTTTAAGGTTGTTTTAGGGCATGAAAAAGTCCACAAAATCGAATACTTTTTATAACTTGTAAGCTCCTAACACGTCTAATGCTCAGTTTGAGACTTGCTGTTGGAAAAGAAAGAGCACTTTTAAGTGAACTGGGTGCTAGCTCACTGAAAAGCTATGTATGGCCTTGGGTAGATGATCTAACCCCGCTGTGCCTCAGTTTCTTTGGGTATTAACACCCACCCAATGGATAAGTTCACTTCTTCCTGCCCAGCAGCTATCACCAGCCCTCTAGCCACAGCTCAGGAGCTGCGTGGGGCTGGAGGAGGGAGCACGCAGGAAGCAGGCGCAATGCTGAAGATTCTGGGCCCATAGGCTGTGTCACCAGGGAGGGCGGTGCTCCCAGAGAAAGGGCTGTGGCTTCTGTGGCCATGACAGGCAACTGCTTTATTATGTACCTTAAGGTCATCTCATCAAAATCCACACACCAGCCACTCAACCACTGTCCTATTACCCCAAGGCCACCAGATGTCACTATTACAGGCAGCATGAATATTTTGTGGTCAGATCTCATGCTAGGGACTGAATTTACCTTCAAACTGTGGGTGCATACCGGTGAAACTGTTTTCCGCCTTCCAGTTTAATTAGATCCCACCCTAGGTGACCGAAATCAGTTGGACTCCCATAATGTAACCAGGATATGCCAAAGATCTGTTCACCTTCACTGTCATCACAATACCATGTATTAGAAGTGAGAGGCAAAGAAAGAATTTTTCATTTACTTTTTATTAAAATGCATTATCCGTAAACGTGTGGGCAATATGAAGCGGTGTGCTGTGGTGCAGTGCTGCTCAAATTTGAAAAACCGGGGACCCCTGAGAGCACGTGCTCCATTTTGTGGTCTCTCCCCCTAGGAAACCCACTGCATTTCAAGCAACTGCTGTCACTTGGCTGCTTGGTCCAACCAGTGAAAAACACAAACAGGACCATTCATAAACACAAAAACAAATGATGAAATTGAGCAGCTACTCGAGTATAATGAATAGACAGATACTCAGAAATGTGTTTAAGGTTGTTTTAGGGCATGAAAAAGTCCACAAAATCGAATACTTTTTATAACTTGTAAGCTCCTAACACGTCTAATGCTCAGTTTGAGACTTGCTGTTGGAAAAGAAAGAGCACTTTTAAGTGAACTGGGTGCTAGCTCACTGAAAAGCTATGTATGGCCTTGGGTAGATGATCTAACCCCGCTGTGCCTCAGTTTCTTTGGGTATTAAGTGAACCTCTCCAAGGCCCCTTTATTCAATGTCAGATTCTAGGATTCTAAGTGTGGTCTTGAGAAGCTCCTGTGCAGTTAGAAAGATGATGTACAAAAATTACAATGGAATGCCACCTAGGGCCACTTAAATGACACAGACAAGGACTTACAGAATTCACAGTCCATTCCTCACTCCCAGGGGACCGCTGAAGGCTTCCGGAAGAGAAAGAGGCTTCTGGAAGAGAAAGGATTAAGGACCTAATGCTGCCAAACGATCAACACACTTGATCCTCCATTGAAGAGTTGGGAGGTGGCTGTGGCCATCAAATATTTTAAGATGTCAATTTGTTCTGTATCAACATAAGTATCTAAGGAAACTGTTTTCCACAAATTATTGATAACTGCTTCCTATCAACCTCTGTAAGCGCATGACTTTCTCAAGAATGGGGGAAATGTTGTAATACCACTCACAGTCAGTTCTGGGTGTAGAACCGCCACTTCCTGGATGATAAGTTCAGGGCAAGGGACAAAGGGAAAGGAAGGGGTGTTGAAGTCTTTCTTCAGGAGTCTCCCAAAATGTTAACACACGTGCAGAAAAAAGTTCAAAAAATAGAAACTAAATTTGTAATAGTGGTTCTCTCTGATGATACTGGGGGCAATAATTTTTTTTTTTTTTAATGTAAGTACACTCAGGAAGGGTAATACATCAAACCACTATTGGTTATTAACCCTTTAATGTCAATTAATGTCATTAATTTGTTTGTTTGCTACAGTGAAGTGGTGGTAAGAAATGAATTACTGTTAGGTCTGGGGTCTGCGGGGATGTCAAGGCAGCGCTTGAGGCAGTGAAAAGGGGAGAGGGAAGGTGTAGAGGGAAGTCGGGTCACACTTGCCCCAGGCCTGCAGGTGCTGCCTATTACCTCCACGGCCTTTGATTAAAATTAAGGATAGCAACAGTTAACCTTTTTTCATGCAAGGCTTTGCCCAATTATTCTCTTTTTAAATGATGTCTCTTTAGAGTCAAACTCCAGCCTTCCTAACAAACAAAATAAGGGGCATATGGATTTTAATAATAATTTCAAAATAAAAAAAACCCACAAAGGATTCTTCTCCAAACTTTTTCACTTTGGTTTCCATCAAGCCCTTGACAACGTTTTCTTTTACAATTTCCATGTTGCAATCTATAGACTTGTCTTGGAGTTCCAGTACTGGTACTTTGGGAGTTGAAGAGCTGATGTAACTAAATACAAGGAAAATTCATCATTTACCCTCTTTTTAGATGGGTTATGCTGACATCTGCCTCAATATTATCTGGAAAGGAAGAGTTTGCAAAGGAAATTTACAGTACAAACAATACTGGGGAGGAATACAATGCTGGTTTGCAGCAGTCTTCCTACCTACAATATAAGCCATTCATCTCCCATTGCACATCATTTAATATATTCATTAAAGCATGCCTTCCATGCCTCTGGGCTGGCTCCCAGGCAACTAATGTGACCAGGAGGGGAAAGAAGTGACAGAGTAAATCATCCCTAAGGTCCCAAGCAAAATATAGGCTTTTAAAATAAATTCCAGCTGTCTATCACCTCCAAGTAGTTGGAGATACTGAGGCTTGAAGAGGGAACAACTTTGAAGGTAGTGCCCCATTTCATTGACTCTGAGATGCCATCAAGCATCTGGTGTGTTGTATGTTTGAAAGAAAAAAACCATTGCCTACTAAGTAATGACATACTAATTGTAAAATCCATCCTAATTTTTAAAATTAAAATGTGGGGAAAATCCATCTTGGAATCCATGAAATATGGCATTCCCTGTGTCAGCTTGCTCGCGCCTCCCAAGACAGGGAGACGGGCTTCTATATTCACCGGGATCTGTGAGGCTCCTGAACTGTCATACGGGACACCAACCCTCTCCCAACTCCCTTAACTGTGAAGACACTGAGATCTCTCGATACTGAGCGGTAGAATGTATCTGTACTCCAAGTTCCTGTCAGAGTCTATAATCCCCACTTCTCTCCCATTCAATACTCAGCAGAAACTCAGTGGAGAGAAATCATGTTTTCCGGACTTTCCGCAGCAACTGCAGCCCATCCGTTTTGCTCTACTCTGTTTACCCTCTGATTGAGCCAGATCAGCAGAGAGCAAAGCACTGGAAACACATTGGCTAATCCCTCCTGGGTAGGCTGCACAGACTCCCATTGGCGTCCCAGTCAGCCCACACCCAGGACACTGTTGGAAACAGCCCAAGCTGTACTGAATCTGCTGTCAAGGGCAAAGTGATGGGCCCTCATGAGGACCCAATGGAAGTATGTTTCAGGTCTCGTACCAGAAATTTTTTTAACTAAACTTTTAAAATTGAAGTATAACATACATACAGAAAAGGACACAATTCATAATTGCACAGCAGAATGACCCACAAATTATAACTACCACCCAAATGGAAAAAAAGAGCATTTATCAGCATCTCAAAAGCCTCACGACTTCTCCCCATCACTACACCCACATTCTTCCCCAAAGGCAACCTCTATCCTGATTTCTAACACCATCAATTAGTTTGATCTGGGTTTGTTCCTTTACATAAAGAGAATCATACAGTATGTATTCTTTTGGTCTGACTTCTTTTGCTTATCATTATGTCTGCAAAACTCATCCATGTTTTTAGGAGTAGCAGAAGGTTAATTTTCATTGCTGTATACCATTACATGTATACACTGCAATTTGTTCAATTAGGCTGTTTCCAGTTTGGGATTATTATGAACAATGTTGCCATTTTGGTGCAGATATTAATAAGCATTTCTGTGATGTATGTACCCAGGAGTCAATTGTGGGGTTATTGGGTATTGCTGGCTTATAGGGTACAGGTGTGTGGCTAAGCTTGTAGAGATGACTCCCAGATGACCAGAGGATGGACCCTCCCAAGGGAGACACTACCAGTAAGGCCACCACGGGAGGTACTCAGCCCACAGACCCTTTATTCCTGCTGCCCCAACCACACCTGCCTCTCAATACCCAGGAAGTGGAACACTTGGTATACTAATGCCCAAACCCTCACATCTCCGTGACCTTATTTGTCAGCACACAACAGAAAAAAGAGAAAGAGAAAAGAAACAATCAAAAATGACCTCTATGAGGGCCGGCCCGTGGCTCACTGGGGGAGCGTGGTGCTGACAACACCAAATCAAGGGTTAAGATCCCCTTACCCATCATCTATTAAAAAAAAAAAAAAATGACCTCTATGTTCTCACTCTCCAAATCTCTCACAAGTACCTCTGAAAGGTGAAACCAATTTGGCATCCAGGACTAGAAACTGCAGCCTCTGCAGATAAGAAGGCAGCCTGGAAAGGGGCAGAACACAGACCGAGCTATAGGAGCTATGGCACCCACCACTTTCCTTGGCAGAGAATACTTCTGTGAGCTTAGAGTCTAATACAAAAGGCAGGTGCCAAACAATTTAATGTGAGTACCTGCTCCCAATACTGATAAAACCACTCTAACCACCTCCCAGAACCACTGTTTTCTGAAACACGTGGTTGTGTTTTCCTCTTGATACTGAGGGTAAGTGCCTGACCTGTGCTTTACTCCTCTTGATTACATACGTTAGTGCAGGCATTCTGTATTAACTTTACATTTATTTTACCCTGTATATTGATGAATTTTTAAAAATTAAAAAAACACTTTACATTTATTTTATTATTTTGCACTCTTATTTTCCCTGCATTTCTATTTCCTGATTTGCTTTTTATCATAATGCATTATGTATTTCTGTAAGGTGCTCAAATCCTCCTCTTTGAAAAAGGACAGATATAAATCAATCACCCGTCTGTGGGGGGCCCAGTGTCTACCCATGAGGAGTTAACCCACTCACAAGTTCTGACTACTATCAGTTTTTGCTGGGTTCACAAATCTGAAAAAGTACAAATGTGAAGTAGAAGCATTTGTTTCATTTCTGCTTTCACACTGGTAACCAAAAGAGACTAGTGAGAAGATTAAAAGATGAAGCAACAACATGTTCTTTGGAATAAAAAATGAGTAGTATACTCTCTGTAGTATTCAATGACAATTGGCTTTATTAGTGTGGAACAATTAATGCCAGCCATAAAAAGTGTATAGTTATATGTGTCATTATTACAAGTTAAAATTTATTCTCTTTCCCCTATATTGCCATTTAACTGAAAAACAAAAACAAAAACTTGCCACTTTACAACTAATTTGAAATGGGTTGTTCAGGAACAACAAAATAAAAAGAAAGACTGGAATGTAGACTGAAATGTATCACATTTTGGCCAAACAAAAAGGGTCTGATCCACTCTGGCTCATAAAGCAAGATAATAGTGTTTGTGATGTTTGAAAATTCACTGAAACTTTTTCTGTGAATGTACTCCTTTGTGATGCATTTTCTTGAGTTCTACCCAGGACTGCCACAGTAACAGTCCTGGGATCAGAACCCACACACCATTAAAAAATACTAAGTAGACCCACAGGTAGAGCCAACTGTTGGTGTTGAGGTTGTGGCTTCCGACAAGCCACTCTGGGAAGTAGGTCATCCAGCCGCCGTACAACTCACACACGCACAGGGTGATCTGTATGAAATGCCTGTTAGAGAGAAAGAAGCAAGGGGTGAAATGTCACGATTCAGGACACCAGCTTGCCACAACCTGGTGCCCTGAATCATGACATCTTTTCTTTACAGGCAGCATC
>NW_007726656.1:588169-589649 GCF_000696425.1 Galeopterus variegatus
ACACCAGCTTGCCACAACCTGGTGCCCTGAATCATGACATCTTTTCTTTACAGGCAGCATCAGCACAGTCTCTGCTACAGAAAACCTCTCTGAAGTTGGACCTCGGGTTGCATGTACTGCTGCTTTGATGGGGCAAGTCAATCTATTTAATGAAGACTCATTCTTTCCTTGGAGAAGCAACACTGTCCTTTCTAGAAGACTGTTCTCAGAGTTAAATAAGGACTCCCAGGTATCCTGGCCTATTCTCAGGAAGACACAGTGAGGCCACACCTGGATATGAGCCCTGGATATGAATCTTGCCATGAGCTGCAATTTCACCCATTGTAAAGGGGATAACAATAGCCCCTTCCTCAAGGAGTGTTGTAGAGATTAAATGAGACGTGCAGATTAAGGGCCGAGCACTGTGCCTGACACACAGTAAGTACTCAACAACACAAATATCATAAATGTTGGAAATAATAAACACATGAGTATGTGAAATACATCTGTGGCCATGATCATGGGGCCAAAAATATGTCAAGGCAACAGGGAGAGATTAGGTTCCTATTGCCAGCTACCTCTGTAAAACTGGGTGGGGCGAAGTGGATTAAATGACCTTGGAGGCCTGTTTTAAGCCTGAGGTTTTATGACAAACTTTACACAAGACTCCTTCAGCACAAGGTGGTGGAAAACTGAACGCTGTTGTGCCTACTTGACATCATCTCAGGGAATCATCCCCGGGATAGCAATCTATTTACCCCAGGCCACTCTGTCCTTAAGAAGAAGAAAGAAAAAGGAGGAGGGGAGAGCTTGGAGCCTCAGAGTCTCAGTGACAAGGTGATTAAATTCTTCTTTCTCCTTCTCCCCACCTGCCTGCTCTGCACCCTCTGCAACCTGCTTCTGAAAAGATTTCTTATTTGTCTTGAATGTCTGACTCAGAATTACGTAAGAGAGTTAATTTACTTTGCGTTAAGTGGGATAGGAGTTTTCTAGAGTGATTTAGGGGAAAAGGATGGAAATATTACTCTTTTTTCCTCCAAAATCTTGCTGGCACATCATCCCACACTGTTAACCGTTCTTGCCTCTACAGTGACTGGGCTGTTAACTAGAGTCATATTTCTCATATTTTTTATTATGAATGGTCCAAAGTTATCCTGGTGGCACCGTGAGCCTTATCTAAATTCAAACAATTTTCATTTCTACTATACTTTCTATCAAACAAAGAAATATGGTCACAACCTACTCCGAATGTCACTTAGGTGTTGGCACAGCTAATGTTTCTCGTCTTTTCAGCGGGACAGAGGGGAGGGAACTTACCGATAGTATTTCTCTTTGACTATGGCATAAATGAGGCACAATGCCAGAGTTCCATCTAGGACAACAGTCAGAATTTCCAAAGATACAATGGTTGGATCAAAATAGAGCCATCTCGCATCGGCTTTGCCATATTCTTTCCCTAGAGACAAAATACATGTTGTTACTCAGCTGACAATCATTTTCA
>NW_007726656.1:590147-592513 GCF_000696425.1 Galeopterus variegatus
TTGCCATATTCTTTCCCTAGAGACAAAATACATGTTGTTACTCAGCTGACAATCATTTTCACGTCAGTGGAAATGACCTTTTTTCCTTTCAGGAGGAAATAAAAAGAATAATTGCCACTCTCTCTACATTCTTCATAATGTCTTAGTGGAAGCATGAGAAGCCTTGGGACTGAAATGCGTTTACTACTGACACAGGTAATAACAATATCATGTTATATTTGTAAAATAGTTTCCAAAGTGCTTTCACATATGCACCCTTTTTACCCCCATCCTTTTCATTATAGGTAAGAGAACTCTAAATTAATCAACATAGTCAGATTTTCCCAAGACAATATTTAATAATGATCTTGGTAAATGCATTATAATTCTTTATTTTAAAATTTCAATATAAAGTCTGCAAGTATAATTTAGATGTGGAAAGTTGTTATTAATTAAATGACACATTTATTAATAATTGAAGAGAAACTGAGTGCTGAAGGGGGAGCGGTGGTGATACAGCCTGGACTATAGAATGAATCTAAAAAGGACAAAGCGGGGGAGGGGGGGTCTCAACCTGCCGCAGGGACAGAGGACTCACTAACAAGAGCCACCACCCAAAATCTCAGTTGTGCAGACTGGGGAGCAAGCGTGCCCTAAGAAATCCTTCCAGACCCATGAGAAGAATGGTTTCTTCCAGAAAGTACCATGAGTCAGAAAGTCTTTGCAGAGCTGGACTGATGGCTGTGCACTGTGGAGGCCACCCTTCTCCCTGATTTACTTAATCATTTTTTTCATTTAGAAAAGTAATAAAGGCTGGTCGTAAGATCTCACATGATTAGAGTGAGATCGTGCCTTCAAATACGGTTCTCACATTACTTAGAGAAGGCAGAACTGTCAGCAATGAGCTCCGCTATCTGATAGGTCTGGGCAGTGCAAAGCTCCAGTCTCATAATGGCCAGAGGAAGGCTCCCTCAGGCCAGGGACAAAGGTTTCTAATAAAAGGCTGTCCTGAGAGGAAGGACAATAAACAGGATTAGCTATTTAATGAGATAACACACAGACATATGCTGCAATGAGGTCCTGTGACTGGCTAGAAACTGACAGGGGGCCGTGCAGACCCAGCCAGCCTGTCTTCAGCTGCCTGCCCACCCTGCTCCTACGTCACTGTACTAACTGGAAAATGACATAATATTGAAGGAAAAAGTTTCCCCCTACATGTAAATATATCCAATAGGTGAAACGCACCAGCTAGTGCATCCAAAATCTAACAGAACAGCACTTCAGTAAAACGTCAATGTTAGTGGAACAAAGAGATTAACAAGTGTTTAGATATTAAAAAAACCAAACCCATCATTCATTCATTGTTTAATTCAACAACTCTTTTCTGAGCAGCAGCAACTAGGACACAAAGTCTGCCCACAAGTGGCTCACTTTGTAGTGAGGTCAAAACCAGGCACTAAGGGATGAGCAGAGAATATGTGGACATGGAGGGAAGTAGCTGTGAAGCCAGACCGGGGAGATCAGGGAAGACTTCCTAGAGGAGGTGTTTTCATACGTCTTCTTTACTCTGTTGATAAGAGAGGGATTCCTGCCTGAGGGCTATGAGATGGCTCAACACACACACACCTGGCACTGGACAGTTGAGATTGACAGCAGTGTCACACTCACAGCCTGGGGGAGAAGGACACTGTGCCACATGCAGGGCCACGTGGGGGTTGCACTTGGGAACAGAGCGAACAAACAGGGGCCATGGAGGTAGCTTTTGTAGTAACAAAGGGCTGAGGTGACCCCTGGTTCCAGCGAGAGGATGTGATTGGTTTGTTTGAATAATTCCTCGGGCTGGTAGTGAACTGATGCCTGCTACTTAGGGATAAGCAAGCTCTGTGCCTGGTCCCCGTGATCAGGAGAGTTGTTTGGCTGGGGAACCTTATACACGGAAACAGAGTGGGGAGGGGGACTTGCAGTTAGGTCATCTGAAGCCCTCAGATTTTACCAGATAAAAGTTCATCTCAAGGCACACATAATGTTGAACCTTAAATTCAGGCCTTACCCTAAAAGAGGTGACTCCTAAACTGGGTGAAGGACAGGGGTGTTTCAGGGAGGAGCAAGTGCAAAGGTCTGGAGCTGAGAAGACAGAGTATGTCTGAAACCACAGAGAGTTCAGCACAGCTGACGAGACAGCGGAGATGGGGGGCAAAGTCACTGCTGGAGAGGAAGCAGGATGGACCGTGGAAGGCTCTGCTGCCACCAGCCCCAGCACGTCAAGCCTCTGGCTTCTCCTCTAACCGCTTAACTTTCATCATCTCTTTGCTCGTTAAACATCTAAACAACCAGAGGGCAAACAGGAGCATTAAAAAGCTTGATGATGTGATCACTTCCATTTATTT
>NW_007726656.1:593095-594677 GCF_000696425.1 Galeopterus variegatus
TTTGTGCCTGATAACAGGGTTCAGGCAGAGGTTGAGAGGGAAAAGATGCAAACTAAGGGCTGGAGTAGGTTTCTACTACCTAAGCCACTGCTGTGTCCTCGTCCACAGACAGTGGAGATTAGGAGATGGTGGGGGCTTCTTCCCACTTACAGCAGGCCCTTCATGCTGGTGAAGCTGACAGGACACAGGCCTTGCCCCAGACCCTGACGATCAGAATCCGATCTGCACAGTATTCCCAGGTGACTTAGTGCACTTTAGGTCTGGAAAACACTACTTTACCTTATCTACTGGATTTTTACTTTCATGAAAATAAAGGGCACCTTCATTAAGTGAGTTTTCACTTGAAGGTGAACAATGTAAATGTGAAGATGATGGAGAAAGATCGTGTTAGATGTTTACATTTCATGGGATTGAACCAAATCTGGGCTACTCGCTTTCTCTGATGCCAGGCGGGACAGCCAGGTGGGAGACGTCCCTGCGGTCTCTGACTGAGGGGAAAGGGGGACACTCACCAGGGAGGGGAGAGGACTCAAGCTGGGGGCCTTCCGTCTCTGGGCTTCATCAGCAGTCCTCCAAGCAAAGTTCAAGACAGCCACTCACCACGAAGGTGCCCAGCTGCCTTCAGCTCAGCCCCTGGACCTGAAGAAGTTGTGCCTAGCTGCAGGGCTCAGACTCCCTGAGTGGCCACTGGCTAGGACTCAGGCATCAGAGAAGACACATGTTTTGTTTTGACAAACACTAACCATACATGACTCAATTCTCTAGAAGTTTCCTAATACTAGTAGTGAACGGGAGTCCCCACACAGATCCTGGCTGGAGGATATGATCTCAGGGTCATGAAAGAAATGAGATAAACAATGCAGAATTTCAGATGCAAAATCTGAAAGCAGTTATCCTGAGCAAGGTGGTTTTATAAACATGGCAAAGGGCACTGCTACATGGCTCATTTACTTGTCAGTATTGGCACAGTGCGTGGTAGGTGGTGGATACTAATTGACCGAATGGTGGCTGATTTACAATGAGCATGGAGAAGACTGGGAAAACTAGTTACTGTCTCTGCAGAGCAGAAAGATACAAGCCTAGAGATATGTATGTGCAATAAAAAGAAAGTTGATATTGAAAGTATAAAAAAACACCCAGTTTAAATGCGCAAACTCTTTGATCTGTGCTCACTACAAACATTTTTTAATATACAGCTTTATTTTTTCTCTCTTCATTTTTTTATTTTTAGTTTTTGGCAGCTGGCCAGTAAGGATATACAGCTTTACTGAGATGTAATTCACATATCATACAACTCACCTGTTTAAAGAATAGGTTTTAGTATACTCACGGATTTGACTCACCATAATCTAATTTTAGAACATTTCATGACCCTAAAAAAGAAACCTGTACCCATTAGAAGTCACTCCCCATTTTCCCCCAACACCCCTATCTCCACCCCCAGCCCTGGGCAACCACTAATCTATTAGCTATCACTACAGATTCTCCTTTTCTGGACATTTCATATAAATAGAATCATACAGGGCCGGCCTGGTGGCGCACTGCTACAGTGCACCGCTTGGGAAGCACGGCGGCGCTCCCG
>NW_007726656.1:594954-597864 GCF_000696425.1 Galeopterus variegatus
TTTTTGGCAGCTGGCCAGTAAGGATATACAGCTTTACTGAGATGTAATTCACATATCATACAACTCACCTGTTTAAAGAATAGGTTTTAGTATACTCACGGATTTGACTCACCATAATCTAATTTTAGAACATTTCATGACCCTAAAAAAGAAACCTGTACCCATTAGAAGTCACTCCCCATTTTCCCCCAACACCCCTATCTCCACCCCCAGCCCTGGGCAACCACTAATCTATTAGCTATCACTACAGATTCTCCTGTTCTGGACATTTCATATAAATAGAATCATACAGGGCCGGCCTGGTGGCGCACTGCTACAGTGCGCCGCTTGGGAAGCGCGGCGGCGCTCCCGCCGAGGGGTCGGATCCCACATACAGACCAGCCGCCCACCGGCTGAGGGGGGGGCGGGGCGCAACACCAAGGGTTGCGATCCCATTGCTGGTCCCGGTTCGGTACGGGCGCGACACTGAGGGTTGCGATCCGTTGCCGGTCACGAAAAAAAAAAGACAAAAAGGAAAAAAAAAAAAATAGAATCATACAATATGTGATACGGGCATTCATTTAATGAACAGCCATGTTTGCAGTTCATCTCAAACATTTCGAATACATTTTAAATTACTTACACAGAGAAGCAATCAAGCCATCAGAATCTTCAATGTTTCCTACTAACATCAAGTAGACAAAAGAGCCTTCCTAGAAAGAAAAAAATGAAAACATGCTTGAACTTAGCATCACAACCACAGGATGGCACCCCAGATACATGGCTTTGCAAGGCAGCATCCTGGACCCCCCAGTGTCCACATACTGGTCAGTGGCTTGGGAGTACCACACCTACACAAACTTGTGGGGTGTGATCCTGGATCCCTGCAGGGTGTGGTTACTTGGACCATGGATATGGATGTGTCCAAAGCTAATGTATGATAAATGTTATGTTCCAGTAGCAGCATTATAAAATCAGAGGTGTGTTTTTATGTGGAAAACATAAGTGAAAATTTTGCACAAGGAAAGAGCTCAACTGTTGTATTAAATAGAGTTCTATTAAATAGAGTTGTATTAAATAGATTATTCCAAGGATCTTGAATCTTTTAGAAGAACCTCACAATAGTTCATTTTTTTTTAACCTTAAAAAAAAAAAATCCAAGATCTCTCTTAACAAAAATGGCAATCAAATGTCTATACCAGAGTTGAGCTATTTTTACCTCCTGCCCAGGGGGAAATTTAGAAAGATTTTAAATGCATACAGGCTATATTTTAACATGTAGGTAATTAAATATCTGCAATTACAAGTAGCATTTCACCATCAGTCAAGAATATCTGCTTAAGATTTCAAAAACGCAACAACTAGAACGCACTGGGCTATCTGATTGTTGTGTAGCTCCTTTGAACAAATTTTGTTGCTGGGCAATTCAACTTTTTTTCTCATTTCTTTTTACCAAAGCAATTGCTCATACGACATTAAATCTGTGTCTCTGCCTTGCCTCTACTCACTTCCAGTACCACTTCCCAGAGGTTACACTTTTAACCACTTCTGTCTGTAGTTCTGGTAATTATCTTATGTCTAATGTACCTAATACTGCTATTTCTTTAGATTGTTCATCCTGAAAAGTTACTACTTGACTTATACTACTTTCCCTCCCCTTTCCAGTCTTTCCAATTTTTCATAGCTATATTCTTATTGTATTGGTTACCCAAATTTGTAACTGAAGTAACAGACTGCAAACCGCAGGTCACTCATTCATCAGGGCTGGCCAGCACCTGGACCTGTCACTGCAGACAAGAGCACGAGTGTCCCCTCCACACTCCCTGCCTTTCCTCCCCAGTTCCACCTCTCAACCTCCACGCACTTTGCTTGTGCACTGTTGAGACTGACTGCATTTCCATTCTGGCTCTGTAAACATATTTGTCTTCCCAGCTTTATCTATAAGTAGATTCTAAAAGCTGAAAAGCCAATCAACAGCACTCCAGATATCATGATTATGGAAATATCGTAAACTGCAACGGGCCAGTTTCTTCCTCTGCAGATCCAGTACCTTGACACCCGTGTCACTTAGGGAGAATGTCACAAATGGAATACCCTTACTTACTTCATGAATTTCTCAAAATCATGCTATATTTTAGTTGGCTTCATACTTGGGCTATGACATTTTTATAAGATATTTTTGTTTATTCTACCGTTTGTAATTGGCTTCTTTTTTTCTGATTTTGAGAAGAAACCTGGCTTTCTTCCCATCTCATGAATACGAGGTACTTCAAAAAGTTTGTGGAAAGATAGAAAAGATAATATGAATCTTTCCATGAACTTTTTGAAGACCCCTCGTATCTTCCAGCTTCTTATCCATTTTAACTTCTGCTGAGCTAAGGCTTTAAAGCCAGTTAATCTTTTCTTGACACTCTTCATAAGTTACTTAATTAGTAAATGTGGTTTATCTGAGCATATGTAAAAACTATATTCTTTAAAGGAGATTTTTAAAAAAATCACGAGGTAAGTTTTAAACAAATAAGTACTCCCCAATCTACTTACTTTGCAATACCTCCTTTTCACCAGCCAATTTTTTATTTTTAGCAGAGCCATACCTGGAAATCCTCACTACTTCCTTGGCTTGGCCTAGGAACTTTCTAGACAAAGCATATACATCCACTGGCTTGGCCAGTAGTGGCAATGGGGCTGGACCGAATTTGACCCTCCGTAGGCCTCAGGCCATCTATCTGTAAGATGAAGGACTTCCTAAAATTAGACTGTGGATCTCATCCTAAAACTAGATGCGACTTCCACTCGCAGCCTCTTCATCTGTACTCATTAGCAAAACATGAATTCTGTCACAAGCTGGAAGACCCTCGCTCAGAAGCAACTCTGTGGGTACGAGCAAGATGGGAACCTGGAAATCAGTAACATTAAGGGACTGATGAACGT
>NW_007726656.1:598450-607743 GCF_000696425.1 Galeopterus variegatus
CATTAGCAAAACATGAATTCTGTCACAAGCTGGAAGACCCTCGCTCAGAAGCAACTCTGTGGATACGAGCAAGATGGGAACCTGGAAATCAGTAACATTAAGGGACTGATGAACGTAAAACAATTTTTTTCTCTTCTACATCTACCTGTTGAAACCTCTATTCATCTTTCAAATCCCAGCTTAAATCTCCCTTCTTCCAAGAAATCTTCCCAAACTTCCTAGTGAGGATTGATTTCTTATTCTCCTATAACTCCCATATTACTAAATTTGTTTTTCTGTAATCACCAGCTGAATGCTGGTCACAGATCTCTAGCTCCCATTAGATCATACATCTGTAGGATCTGGAACAGTGTCATCTCCTCTTAGAAGCCCCAAGAACCTAGGATGATATTATCTGTTCAGTGCTTGCTAACCTTGAATTAATGACAAATATACATAACAAACTACTTTTTTTTTAAAGAAAGGATGCCCTGATGAGGCTTTTAGAATGCACTGTACTATATTAATGTCCTAAATGTATAGGGAATTTAATATATATAAAGTATAATGAATATATTCATGCCTTCAAATGCTGATCAGCTGTTTCCTCCTCCAGGAAGGAAGATTTCACTGATTCTCTTGAAGGGAGGTAGGTGCCCCTCCTACACAGAAACCTGTTTACTGTCTCCTGCCCAAAACTTCTGCCAGTTCCCTGAGGGCAAAGTCTTTGTCTTTTATCCTTGTATTCCAAATGGCTGATACATAGTACATGTTAATAAATGTCTACTAAAAGAATAAGAAATAAAAGGAGATGGGGGGAGGGGAAAAAAGAGTTAAAAAAAAATCCCCAAATAATCCAATTAGAAAATGGGCAAAAGAAATGAAGAGACATTTCACCAAAGAGGATATACAGATGGCAAATAAACACATGACGAAATGTTCACATCATTAGCCATTAGGGAAATACAAATTAAAACCACAATGAGATATCATTCCGTAACTATCACAGTGATTAAAATTAGAAATAGCGGCAACACCAAATGCTGGCAAGGAAATGGAGAAACTGGATCACTCATGCATTTCTGCTGGGATAAAAGTGGTACAGCCACTCTGAAAAACTAGAGTTAGGCAGGTTTTCTTAAAACTACACATGCAAAGACCATGTGACCCAGCAATTGCACACTTGGGTATTTATCCCAGAAAACTTATGTTCACACAAAAACATGCACACAAATGTGCATGGCAGCTTTATTTGTACTAGCTAAAAACTAGTGGGTGAATGGTTAAAAAAACTGTGGTACATTCATACTATGGAGTACTCAGCAATAGGAAGGAACCAACTATGATACACTCAACAACTTGGATGGATGGATCTCCAGGGGATTATGCTGAGTAAAAAAAAGCCAACCCCAAAAGACAACAGCTCTATGATTCCATTTATTGAAATGATGCATTTTAGAAATGGTAGACATATTAGTGGTGGCCAGGGGTTAGGGGCTGGAGGGGTGTGTGTAGTTATAAAAGGAAAACACTAGGGACTCTTGTGGTGTTGAAACTGTTCAGTCTCTTGACTGTTATGGTAGATACAGGAACCTACCCAGTTGGTAAAATCATACAGATTTAACACACACACACACACACACACACACACACACGAATACAAGTAGAACTAGGAAGTCTGCACAGGATCAGTGGACTGTATCAATGTCCACACCCTGGTTGTGATATTGTTGTAGTTTTGCAAAATGTTACCATTGGGAGAAACTGGAAAAACTATACTAGCAAGCTGTGTTATTATTTTAACATTTATTTGCACATATTTGTGGGGTACAATGTGTTGTTTTAATACATGCACATACTGCACAATGATTCACTTAGTGTACATAGCTTAGTTTGTACCCATTAGTCCACCACTTTTCCTCCCCCCTCCCACCTCTAGTAACCATTATTCTACTCTCCACTTCTATGAGAACCACTTTTTTTTTTTTAGATTCCACTTATTAGTGATATAATGCGGTATTTATCTTTTTGTGCCTGACTTAGTTCTCTTAACATGATGGTTTCCAGTGCCATCCATGTGGCTGAAAATGATAGGATATCATTTTTCCCCTATTATTTCTTAGAACTGCATGTGAATCTACAATTACCTCCAAATAAAAATTAGAAAAACAGACAGGTAGAGAAAGATATGGAAGAAAGAGTGACATTACTAATCAAATAATATTTTTTAGCAATTGCCAGGACTTTATAATTTAGAGTAGGCCAGGCTCTGGCCTCAGAGAGCTTATTATCTGGCTGGGTAATAACAACTTCCAATTCAATAACGTTTGGAGGAAGATGAGGAGACTGTGGTTGGGACAGTGAGGGAAGATTCCAGAAGGAGGCAGGCCTAGAGCCAGACCTTGGTGGACAGGTTGAGAGGATGAAGGAAGGACAGGGATGGACCCCAGGGATGCAAAGGGCAGGACGGTGTGAGGCCTGGTGGGCCCAGACTGTGCCCTGCTCAGCCCCGCAGCACAGACAGTGATACTCAGCAGCATCACCTGCTCTAACAGTGCTTGGCAACCACCCCCAGCTTCCATTTCCAGAATACTTTTCATCTTCCCAAACGGAAACTCTGTACCTGTTAAACAATAATTCTCCATTCTCCCTTCCCCCAGCCCCTGGCAACCACCATTCTATTTTCTATCTCTGTGAATTTGACTGCACTATGTACCTCATGTAAGTGGAATCATATAACATCTGTCCTTTTGTGTCTGGCTTATTTCACTTACCATAATGTCAGGGTTCTTCTGTGTTGTAGCATGTGTCAGAATTTCCTTCCTGTCTAATTAAGGCTGAGTAATATTCCATTGATTATGTATATACCACATTTTGTTTATCTGTTCACCTGTCAGTGGACATTTAGGTTGTTTCCACCTTTTGGTCATTGTGACTAATGCTGCTGACTAATGAATGTTGGCGTGAAAGCATCTGTTTGAGTCCCTGGTTTCAACTCCTCTGGGTGTATATGTAGAGGTGGAATTGGTGGATTACATGGTAATTCTATGTTTAAACTTTCTGAGGACCTGACATTCTGTTTTTCACACCAACTGTCACCATTTTGCATTCCCACCAGGGTTCCAATTTCTCCACATCCTTGGCCATTACTTGTTACTTTCCTTTGTTGCTGTTGTTTATAGTAGCCATTCTAATAGGTGTGAAGTGACATCTCATTGGAGTTTTAATTTGCATTTCCCTAATGACTAGTGATGTTGAGCATCTTTGTATGTGGTTATTGACCATTTGTCAATAATGACTTCTTTGGAGAAATATCTATTCAAATCCTTTGCCTATATTTGAGTTCTTTGGTTTTTTGTTGTTAAGACTGTAAAAGTTTTAAAACAGACATATCACCACTTGGTACTTGAATGCAGTGGGCTAGACTGCCCCATGGGCAAGCTTAACCAATAATTCTGCTAAAGTCAAAGCATTTTGAAAAGCAGAGCAGGGGCCACTGTCATAAAAATCTGAGAACAAGTCCTGTCAATCCATCATGGGAGCAAGTGGTCTGAGGTGAATCTTGCGTACCAACTCTCTCGTCGCCTGATAACCTCCTCTTCAGTCTTTAAAACCCCATGAACCCTTCCCTCCAAGCAGCTACCTCTAGGCCTGGACAGAGTTCTATCTCTCAGTTATCAGACTGCACACCAATGATTTGTGTCTCTTTCCTTTCCCCCACTAGTGAAGCTCCTTCAGGTCAGGCCCATGTGTTGATTACATGCAATAAATACGGAATATGTGTATGATGAGCTTTTGTAGACAGTCTAGGCTGATTCTCCAGACTTTGCACAGCTGTCCTTGAATCATGTAGTATTAGCCAGCTCACCTAATTTCTTTCTTTCTTCCTTTTTTTTTTTTTTTTTTGGTGCCTGGGCAGTATAGGGATTGAACCCTAGACCTTGGCACCAGGCTCTAATCAACTGAGCTAACTGGCCAGCCCCTGGGTCACTTAATTTCTTTGTCCTCGGTTTTTTTGCTTTTTTTGTTTTAAAGCTATAGCAGGGATAAAATATGTCTAGAGGCATAGTTTACAAAGGTCCTTGGCAGAAACATTTACTACATGGAGAAAACGCTCGTAAGTGATAGGAGAAATAGGACATGGGGCAGGTATGGTTGGTCAGTGTAGACCAACACTGTCTAAACGGCAGGCCACGCTTTTCCTGGATAGTGTAGTAGTTCTACATAGGGACAACTGCACTTGTGTTTTATGTAAAAAGGGAGACAAACAGGTCAACAAACACTTGGCTTTTCTTCATAAAGTAGGCCATGCACAATTTGCAACTATTTGATTCTTCTGTTAAAACAATTCTAAGAGCTTGTAACCCTTCCCTATTCCACCAAAACTGTCCACTTCCTCCACCGCTCACATCAAGTCCTGATGGGTCCCACCACCAGGAGGGCATTCAGATGAAAGTCAGGAAAAGAACACAGTGAAGAGTGTTGAGTGTGTCAGTATCAGAGCTCCTGGTGACATCTCCACAAGGTCTGTGATTCTAAGACCGGCGTCTTCTTACCCTAAAGGAACTCACCAGAAGAAATGTAAATCAACAACGCAGGCCCTCCCTGTAGGCTGCACATCTGCAGTTGACTCTCCCTCAGTAACAGACTCAAAGCAAAACTGAACAAACCAGGTGTGGGAGGCAGGCCTCCCCCTGTCCCCCAGACCAGCTATTATAGTTCTAAAGACTCTCTGGGGGCTTTTGAACCAAATCTGTTTTAATCACACAGTCACCTAAGATTAAAGCCACTGAAAACACTAGTTACTATTTTCCAAGGGTCAAAAAATATCTGTAAAATTGCAGAGAAAGGAGAAAGACAATTTCTTCCATGAATTCATACTTTATATTAAATGAACTATAAAGTGCTTTTTTTCTTCCCTTTCAAAACTATTTCTAGGTTCTGGGGCATGAAGTTTATATTAACTTGCAGAATCAACATGGAAGAATACCAGCTCCAAGTCTTTAGCCATAATGTACGGTCAAGATCTGGCCATCTGGAACTAAAATTCATGTTTGAGCACAACAAGCACCCTGAGGACCTGAGGCTCACTTGGAAGCAAAGGCCAGATGTAGGATGCTGCTATAAACGGGAAGGCAGGGCTGGAATAAGTGTAGGCATAAGAACACTGTGTCAGACGCTAGAGATAGTTATGCTCGAGCAAAAACTGTTTCTTGTATTTACTGCTACTTTCACCTCTCTGGGCTTCAATTTCTTAATCAATAAAAAGGAACAGAGTAAGCTCTTAATGTCTAGTGAATGAATAACTGAACAAATGAATGAATGAGCAGTAAACAGAGTTAGATGAGATCTACATCTTCACCTTTTGATAGAGTCTAACTGATCTGCAGCCTCGAGCACACCACTTGGAGGACTCGTCATAGCTTACGGAAAGGGTGGTGAGGGCCCTGATCTGTGGCCCCGGGAATGTCTGTCAGCAGAGGGCAGATGTGGGGGCAGTGCCCACAGAGAGGGCTGTGAGCTCAGGGCCTGCTGACAGCCCAGCACTTCCGGTGGGCATGGGTCCTAAGCCCTATACCTGCCAATGTCCTTGAGCCATGTGGAGGTCAAGCTCAGGGCGACCAGCAGGGCCGACTCTCTGACTGACCAACTGGACACGACGATGTCTTTGGGGACTCCTGTGCTCTCATCCCTACAATAATTCGAGAGGCTGACACCTGTCCCTGAAGAAGCCCAGCCCGACTTTTTACAGATAGACCCAGTATGTAGGGGTAAAGGGACATGAGGTCCAGATTCGCTTTCAAAGACTTTAGCAATAACAGAAGAAAAAGAAAAGGAGGGAGAAAGAAAGCATGAAGGACGGAGGGAGGGAAAGAACGCGTAACAGAGGAAGCAAGGGCAGCGAAACGTGAAAATGCCGAGCCGTTCACTGCACGTCTCCCTACGTTTGAGTGTTCCACATGTTCCCTGTGAAACGTGAAAGGCAGCCACAGTGCTTGGCGCTCCACCCGGGAGAGGTCGGAGGAAGGTGCTCCTTCCATTTCTGGACTCCAGACCGAGGATCCCGCGGTCCCAGAGGCCCCCTGCCTTCACGCTTCTAACAGGCAGGCGGGCTGGGGCGGGGGCTCTCAGACCCAGGGGTGGGAAGGAGGCAGCGCCTGGGGCTCGCTCCCCCCAGGGCCCTCTCCGGCCTGGCCCGGCGGGCGTGCGCGGGGTCCGAGCCGGCCTGAAGCAGCGCAGTGCAGCGCGGCCTCCCTCCCACAGGCCACCTTCCCAGCCAACCTCGGCGCTTCAGCAGGGAGCCTTACTGTGAGTCGCTTCAGAGACCCCCGGGCACACGTGCGGCCTCCTGCAGGCGATCCTGGAACAGCCCTGCACCACCGGGCCCAGCCACCACAGGCCCGGAATGCCCCCCGCGACGTACACACAGTGTAAACCGGGGAGGGTGGGCTTCCACCTGATGGGAGGTGCCGACACCCCTCAAGGCACCTCTTCACGGGAAGCGACGGAATTTTCGTGTTTGAGCTGAGTGGCACGTTGAGGATTAAAATAGACACTTGCACAAAAAAGGTGGAGAAGAGAGCCAACAGTCACGACCTAAGAAGAAAGGGAACAACTCTCATCATTTATGTTCCCTCTCTAAATGACCTGTGGCTTTTCGGTAAATGTCCAGGCCTCAGAATGCCAGCTCTGGTATCCTCCTGGCTCTGGGTGACACATGCTGAGCCAATCGTCCTGCTGACCATGAAGGGGTGCAGAAGAGCTGCACAGCGACCGGCTTTTGCTCATCCCCATAAGGGACCCTTCCTCCTCTCCTGACCAGTGTCCGCGGCCCCCATAGCACCTGTGCCATGCAGGTCTTTCAGTGGATTGCTCTTTACTCTTCTAACTTTTAAAAAGTATCAAAGTGATAAATGCTGAAAGCTTTAGAAAAAAAAAAAAAAAACTGTACAAAAAGGTACAAAGTGAAGGATAAAAATCTCTTTCCCTCCTGACTCCCAATCTCATTCCCCAGAGACAATCAGGGTTAAGTTCCATGGTAGCCTTTGAGACATTTTCATGTTTATATTATTATGTAATTATAAATATTTAAAATATTTTCTCCCTGCTATTAGTTTTTTGCGTTATTAATCCTGAAGGTGATGAGGAAAATTCCATAATGTTTATTTAGTTAAAAAATTTTAAAGTTCTGTACATCAGGAAATTTGGTTTAAAAATAAAAATCATAGGAAAGTTCCTATTGGATGCTCTAACTATATCTATTTAATTAAGCTGCTAACAGAATCAGCTTAAAAACTAAAATGTATCATGGCAAATAAAATTAAGTAACAAAGGCCAGTCACATTTTTTCTTTTAAGATGGTCTGGACATGTAATTTTAACAACATATTTTGCAGACTTCAAGACAGCTGTAAGTCAAAGCTCAGATAAAACAAATGCTTAAGCTGTGCTAGCTACTGCTATCTATAATTAAACGACTAATTTACAGACAATGCTCAATCCACTCATTTCAATTCTTAAAGAAAAATTCAGCAGGAAAAAAGGTTTTACAGAAATAAGAAGAACACAAATTGAGGTTGAGTTTGTATTTGAATGTATTTCTGATTTGTTTTTTTAAAGCGTGTTTGAATGAAGACAGAGAAAACAGTGCAACATTCATTCTTCTTAAGAGCTGGAGAATAAAGTGGTGCAAGGATAGAATCAGTACGTAAATGCTGTCAACATTTATTAGCATTTTCAAATCTGACTCACAAAATCTGAGCCTAATCAGACTGGATTTTTCCCTGTCATGGCAACGGCATGCATCATCGTCACTGCAGGGATCAGCTGCGGCAGCCTCCTACAGCCCCTCAATGACAAGGCTTTAGTGACTTCATAAATGCTTGCTGCCCAGCTGTCACCCACTTAATGAGATGACGGCTTCCATTTGATGGAACCTGCTGTTTCAGAACTACGGGTTATCAGTCACATGAGTCCTATCATCCCTACAACATGGCAGCATCACGTTTGGTTTAGGACTTGAAAACCGTTTCTCCCCTTTTAAGAATATGCCTTCTTTGCCAAGACAGTTGTTACTTCTCAGGTTAAGGATTAAAAGGAAATCTTCCAAGGCTCACCTTAATTGGAGGAATACATTGCGTACATTATCACTTCAGTACACAGGGATGGGATAAAAATTAAAAGCTAATCCAAGTATGAAGCATGGAGAGGAGGAGTCACTAAGGAGAGAGAGGAAAAGAGAATTACACTGACTGACCTCCACTAAGTGCCAGGTACCCTACGTAATGGCCATTCAAACGTGGCCCACAAACCACAGCCTGGGCTCATCTTGGAGCTGGTACCAGTGCAGAATCTCAGACAACCTCAGGTGATTCCTGTGCATGTCCAAGTTTGAGAGGCACTGGCCTAAGTTACAAAGCTTTAATTTAATCCTCATAACCCACTGAAGAAAACATTATTTCCACACTTTACAGATAAGGAAACTGAGACAGAAACAGTTTCCTTCCTTCCTTCCCACAGCAGGATTTGCAGTGGGAAAGGGGTGCTGCCCATGGTTTCCCAGCCAGTAAATGGCAGAGCCAGCGTTCAAGGGCACATCTGCTGCACCCCAAAGCCCATACTCTTTCTACCTTCCCACCTTGCCCCAGCCTTCTTGAATGATGGTCAGATCCCCTTGGGAACAGCGTTTAGTAAGTGGAACTGCATTTAAAAGTGCAACCTGCAGCATGTGTGAGGGACAGTGGCAAGGTTTAGTCATTCACTTCTATCAGAATCTATCAGACTAACACAAAACAACAACAAAACTTAGTGCTGGTGAGGACATGGAGCAACAGGAACTCTCACTCATTGCTGGTGGGAATGCACAATGGTGCAGCCACTTCAGAAAACAGTGTGGCAGTTTCTACTGAAGTTAAAGAATCTCACTTTACCCAGGAGAAATAAAAACGCACCCACACACAGACTTGTAAGCAGATACTCCCAGCAGCCTTATTTATAATAGTCAAAAACTAGAAACAATTCCACGTCCATTAACTGGTAAATGGATAAACAAATAGGGATATGCCCATAGAGTGGAACACTACTCAGCCATTTATGCTAAAGGAAAGACTACATACCGTATGATTTCATTTATCTGAAATTCTAGGAACAGCAAAACTTTAACGACAGAAAGCAGATCAGTGTTTGCTGGCGCTGGAGAACAGGGAGGGTGGGATCGTCTGTAAAGGGGCATGAAAAAACTTTTAAAAAAGTGATGGAGGGCCGGCCCGGTGGCGCACTGGATAGTGCGCCGCTTGGGAAGTGCGGCGGCGCTCC
>NW_007726656.1:608599-613446 GCF_000696425.1 Galeopterus variegatus
ATAAAAATAGTGTGGACAGAACTGGAACCAAAAGATTCATAAAATAGAACTACATTTAAAATATCCCCAAACATTTCTATATATAAAAAATATTTTAGCATATGATAAAGGTGGAATTTCAAATGGATAAATGGAGAAAGAATGGATTAGTCAATAAATGGGGTTGAGACAACACCCCCCCCAAGCATAATAAACTGTGGGTGAAATTACTTGTACTGACATATGAAAACCTCTTACAGATCAATAAGGAAAAGATGAACGGCGCTACAGAAAAACTGGCTATAGGAGGAGAACCCCAGGATCTAAGCTCTAGATTCCTGTCCCAGAGGCTGGCATGAGCACAGCAGAGTGGTCCGTCTTCAAGAAAACTGCAGGCTTAGTCAATGAGGGCATCGGCTGAGATCAGGATGGAACAGACCAGATACCCTGACCGCTTTTTCTGGGAACCCTGTAAATCTCCTAGATTCTCATGAGACCTTCCTACAAAAGAGAGAAGATCCCTAATAACTGAGGTTGAATTTCCCAGCCAGGATAGGAGCTTGCCAATTCAATTTATTTTGGTTTAAGTAAAAGACAGAAAATGGCCATTTCTCATACAACACATTTTGTGGTGTAAAACTCATATCTCCTCCGCCATACTTTTTGACCCAGAATCTGTTTTGTTTGACTCAGAATCTCACAACAGAATAGGATGTCATTCTGAGATTTGGCTATGTAGACAGCCATTCGTATTGCTAGGAGACACTGTCTTGCTCAAGATGCTAGCAAACAGACCGAATGCGGGTCTATAGAAGTACAGGGGCCGCCCCCCATGGACAGTGGTTATTATGAGCACTATCCTGTGGGTTTTCAATTGGCACCATTTCTAAGTTTTACCATCAACATACAGCTAAACCAATTGCAATTCACCAGGTCTGCCAAACAGCATGAGGGATATGAACTCACTTCCTAGAAAGGCTATCGATCCTACAGCAAAACTGCAGAAGATGACCCCAGAAAGGGAAAGGGAAGACAGGAGACAGTAGCAGACTGCGAATGAAAAGACAACTGCAGACCTAACGATAAATGGAGTGGCAGGGGAAGACATTTTAAAGTCCCAAGAGTCAGAGGTTGAAACTGTAGTAGTGGAAGGTGAGGAACAGATGGCGATGCTAACTGGAAAAGGGTAGTGGCCAAATTAACAGGGAGTTAAGCAGCCACAGGGCCTCAGCATTTCTTAAAGAAAGACCATTCATGGGTGTTAAGGCAGAATGAATGCAGCCAACTGAAGCCCAGATTTTCAATGACAACTGTCTTTCACCCTGAAGGACAAGCCTAAGCAGAGACCCGCAGTGACAAGTGTGGGAGTAACAAGCTGTCAGAGAGGTTTAGTAGGGGACAAGCTGTCAAAGCTTCGGGGCACTTCCCACAACCAGGCACATGCCAGGCAACACGGGCTGTCCCGCACTTCTCTGCACCGTCTCTCTTCCTGGGACATCCTCCTGCTGACAATGTACTCAGACCTTCTCACCTACCACAGAACCAAGAGTCCCTTCCTGCCCTGAGATGTCCCTCCAGCTACCTTCCTACTCTCCCCCTCCCACCACCAAATCCCTTCACCGTCTTTCATACGCAGGCTCCATTTCTTCTCTACCAGACCTGCCAGCCCCTCACCTTTAGCTTCTGGTGCCTCCATCCAAACAATCCTTTCTCACCACTGACTTCCTGGTTGCTGGGTGCCCTCACCTTTTTTGGTGGGGGGTGTGTGCTGCAGCAATTAACGGTGATCTTAACGTTCCTTTCCTTGGGTCCCAGGACCTAGCACTACCCTGCACTATCCTGGTTCGTGGTCTTGCTGAGTCTCTCCTCTTCCTGACTGCTCAATACAGACATTTTAAAAGATCCTGCTTTCATTCCTGATCCTGCTCAAAGCACTCATTCCTGAGGCTTCCTGCTGCTTTCCCCAACTCAGCAAAGAATTCTCTACGTTCACTCTTCTGCCCAGACACTCCAACTGCGCTCACATTTTCAGCTGCCTTCTGGCTGCTGCCTTCTCACCTACACAGCAGCGCTCCAGGTTCATTGTTCTAAAACCTGCCTTTCCTGTCTAAGTTAACATGATCACCACATCAGATCCTAAAACCCAAGATCATCTGGACCTCCAATTTACAAGTGGTCATTTTGAGCAATCAAATTCTCCCCTGGAAAGTCTCTCATACTTAGCTTTTCTCTTCATTTTATGTTTCAACACCACCTTAGCTCAGTTTTTTTTTTTTTTTTTTTTTTTTTCTTTGCCCCTAAACTACAGCAATTGCTTTTAGTTAATCTTCTTGCCACTTATTCTATCCCTTCCAATCCAACCTGCACCATGTTGGGTGATGATATGTCCATGAATATCTCACATTCCTGCACTGACTGGGGCCTCTCAGCAAAGGGATTCACACCAATTTAAGAATGTTTATATAAGGAGACATCCCACGGTAGTAAAGCTTAAAGACTGCTCCCTCCTATGATGTTACAGGGTAGTAAAGATAAAGACCTCGGCTTCTCTTCCCCAGAGAGATTTGTTTATATTCCTAAATAAAGTCTCTCTCCAAAGAGAACAATGGGCAGGTCATCAGCAGCCTATAGAAAACAGGAGCCTAATTTGGGGGTTCCTCTCCTGTAATGCACCCTTCTGCATGTACAGGTATCATTGGCCCTCACCACATTGCCCCATGGGACTTGGGGCTTGGGTAATCAACTAGGCTAACTTGTTAACTTTTTTTTTTTTCTTTTTGTCTTTTTTACTGACCGGTAACGGGATCGCAACCCTCGGTGTCGCGCCCATACCGGGGACCGGCAACGGGATCGCAACCCTCGGTGTCGCGCCCATACCGGGGACCGGCAACGGGATCGCAACCCTCGGTGTCGCGCCCATACCGGGGACCGGCAACGGGATCGCAACCCTCGGTGTCGCGCCCATACCGGGGACCGGCAACGGGATCGCAACCCTCGGTGTCGCGCCCATACCGGGGACCGGCAACGGGATCGCAACCCTCGGTGTCGCGCCCATACCGGGGACCGGCAACGGGATCGCAACCCTCGGTGTCGCGCCCATACCGGGGACCGGCAACGGGATCGCAACCCTCGGTGTCGCGCCCATACCGGGGACCGGCAACGGGATCGCAACCCTCGGTGTCGCGCCCATACCGGGGACCGGCAACGGGATCGCAACCCTCGGTGTCGCGCCCATACCGGGGACCGGCAACGGGATCGCAACCCTCGGTGTTGCGCCCGCACCACGCTCGGCAAGTGAGCGGGAACCGGTCTCCACATGGGATCCGAACCCTCGGCGGGAGCGCCGCTGCACTCCCAAGCAGCGCACTCTCCAGTGCGCCACCGGGCCGGCCCTAACTTGTTAACTTTTAAATTGGGTAAAATCTCAGACCCTTCACATTTTATGACTTAACACATTACCACCAAATTATCTTTCTAAAGATGTGCTTTGGTAACACTACTTATTAGCTCCAAATCCTTCAATGGCTTCCTTCTGCAAAATAAAATTCAAATTCTGACCTGTGATTCAAACTCCCTTTCCGGCCAGCTCTCCCTTGTCCTTATGTAAACGCTGTGTTTCAGGCAATCTGGACTTCAGGATGTTTCCCACACATGGGCACACACATCCTGCCCTGTGCTTCTGGCCATGCTTAGAATGCGATAGATTGCAGAAGAGGGAAAAAGCCCATGAAGCACCAACACCTGACTTGCCAACCTGTTAGAAACGGTGAGCCAAACCATTCTTTTCTTTGTGTGTGTTGCTGTGGCTCCTCCCAGGTGCACTGGTGGGAAGCCACCCTGCCCTCCACTCCAGCCATAACCAGCTGAACTGAAGACCAGTGCTGGAGCCCAAGGGGACCACACTGCAACTGGACATCTGGGAGGTGAACTGCCTCTGGGATGCTTGGCTGGAAACTGTCCAACAGGGAGCTCTGGATTTGATGGCAACCAGCACACCCACACATCTCCGCCCATGTGAGAAACAAAGTTTAAAGGGGTGAGGACAGACAGCCCAGGTTCTAGTGAACGAGGGAGTTGTGGTTTTGGTTCTCCATGAGGCTCTACATTCCAGTCTTAGCTTATTCCACATTTCTGGGTATACTTGAAATAAACTCCTACAGATGATATGGGCATGCATTTTTCCTGCAGGCCTCAACCTCTTCAAGTGCCTTCCTCATTGATGTCTGAGATACATGTACCAAGATGTTGGTGGAAGCATTGCCACAAAATGAAGGTGTGTGTTGCATCCCCTGTAACAATCTGTGCTTGAAAAGTACACTTAATCTTAAACTAGGTGGTGGACACACAGGTATGTTTCAGTATTTTTATAGCTTTTTTGTATGTCTACAATTCAGAAGTACTTCAAAAAGTTCATGGAAGGATTCATATTATCTTTTAATTCTATTTTTCCATGAACTTTCTGAAGCACCCCCATATGTTATAATAATTTTTCTTTAAGTGGGCCTAGCAACCTGTTTTTACCCCCCTGTTCTTTGGGAGACCATGTGTTCAAGTGACAGCTAAAAATCAATTCTATAAATAAAGAAGTTGAGGGAAATAATCCCTGTCCCATATCTCCACATATTGGTTATTAGGAAAGAAGGAATTTCATCATTCTGGCAACATCAGGCATGGGCACATACCCAGGGTGGTAAACACCTACAGACGTAGATTACAAAAAACTTCGCTTTTTCTTCTCTGTACTATAGACTTTGTCATCACATTAGCCACTGGTTGGTCTGGATTTGACCAATGTAAACTTTACCAAAAAAAAAAAAAGATATTTTGGCATAGTTTTTTTTTTTTTTTTTTTAAGTTTTAAAAAAAAG
>NW_007726656.1:613672-614670 GCF_000696425.1 Galeopterus variegatus
TTTCCCAAAAAAAAAAAAAGAAGATATTTTGGCATAGTTTTTTTTTTTTTTTTTTTTAAAGTTTTAAAAAAAAGGGCGGGGGGGGGGGGAACATTTCAAAAGAATTCCTTTAAATGCAGGTTTCCTTGCTATTTATGAAGTGGGCTGAATTTTTAAAGACAAGTTTCCTAAAGCCTGGAATGATACAAAGTGCAAGCTTTGGAGCCAGACTAAGGCAACTCAGAGTCACACCACATGTGTGGCACTGGAAAGTCACCTAACTTTGCAGGGCTTGTTTACGCCTCTGTAAGATGGGGACAGCAATAACTCGTTTATGGGGTGTCGTAAAGATCAGCAATTTTAAACACCGTACTGTGGCTGGCACACAGCAGGCACCCGATAAATGGTGATTACTATTAAGGCCCGGTTTTTGGTTTGTCTCGGTACAGACCTGGGCCTTTGCGCAGCAGTAGCCTTATCCCCTCTCCTGGCTCCCTCCGGGGCAATCAAACACGATTTCAACTCTCGGTTATTTTCAGTTCAACAGTTATGCGCAGGTTACAAAGACGAGGAAGCCAAAGTTTTCGCCTCTGAGTGGCCTACAGTCAAACTCATAACACGTGGAGCAATTCTCCCCCCACTTTGGGGGTTGTTTTAAGTTCGGTGGTGGAATCTGCAGCGCGAGGGAAGCCGCACGCTCTGCTCGACCTTGGGCGTCAGAGCTCCGAGCGGGGCAGCCCCGCGGCCTCCAGGCTCCTCCCGCCAAGGGGCTGAGCGGCCGCGTCGCGGCAGGAAGCCGCTGGACCCCCTCACCCCGTCCTTTGCAGGAAACTCCCGCGCATGGGGCGGGAAGGGTCCCGACGGGGGCGCGGCCGCCCGCGTTTCCGCGGTCGGAGGCGACGGCACTTACCAGCACGAAGTGCACCAGGGCGTCGTAGCAGAGCCAGGCGAGCGCCCCGCGGTCCGCCGCCCCCCGCCCGCGGCCCAGGCGCAGGCCCAGCGCGCAGCCCGCGGCCAGC
>NW_007726656.1:615670-618630 GCF_000696425.1 Galeopterus variegatus
GCCCCCAGCTGCCACCCCGCGCCCATGCTTCCGGCTCCCGACGCCGGCGCCCGGGACCGCGCGCGGAGAACAGGAGCGAGGCGAGGCCGCCGCCACCCGGGGAGGGCCGGGCCTCCTGGACGAGTCCCCGCCCGCCTCGCGCCGCCGCCCGCCTGTGCGGCTCCGAGCTTCTGCTCAGTCCCGCCGATGGGGGTTCCTGAAGTCAGGACCGTGCTCATGAACTCGCTTCAGCACCTCGACCAAACCTGTTCTCAAACCCAGCTCGTTACTAAGCCGACAGCAACAGGGCCGCACCTTTTGATGCGGATTGATTTCGAACAAGTTTAAAAACCTTCAGCCACGAAATGAAGTCCAGATGGTGGAGATTTTGCCAGTCGTGGGGCGAGAATTTTAGGAACAAAAGGTTTTAATTAAGGTCTTCACGTCTTGCCGGAGAGGTACCGGCCAAGAGTGCCTTCACTACCAGCAGGCTTTTTAAAGCCCTCGTGGCCGACTCTGACCATTTCTCGACCATTTCTCAAAAATCCAGAAAAGCAGTAAAAGTATTGGGGAGAGGAGCAGTAATACCGGCTTAGCGCTAGACGCTTTTAACCTGCATTATTTTATTTAACTTCACAACAACCCTATGAGGCCAGTGAAATAAGCCAGCCACAAAAGGAAAAATACTTTATGATTCCACTTACAGGCAAATTAATAACAAGGTAGAATGGTAGTTACCAGGGACTTGGGGGGAGGGGTAAAGGGGGAAGGTTGTTTAATGGGTATAGAGTTTCAGTTTTTGCAACATGAGAAAGTTCTGGAGATGGGAGGCACAACAATGTGAATATATTAATGTTACTGAACTGTACACTTAAATATGGTTTAGATGGTAACATTTATGTGAATTTTACTGCAGTTAAAAATGACTTCTGGCAGTGAATACAAGTTCAAAAACTTTCCCCAGTCACGTCCAATACATTTTTTATACAGCAGTTAACACCAGATGAAATTATCTTCTGTTTACACATTTATTGCTAGTTTCTTGCTGCTAGAATATAAGCTCTACAAGGCCGGGGATTGTGACTAGTTTATTTACTGCTGTATCGCCGGCACCTATTACAGAGTTTGGCTTACACTAGTTGCTCAATTAAATAAATGCTGACTGAAGGAGCATGGCCAATCCTGCCACCTATGCTCTGGATTCTCTCCTATAACTTAGAAAATGGATGATCACTGTTCTCTTGTCTATTCAACATCTACTCAACTGGATTTTCCCCGCCAGTCTCCTCACATCACCCTTTAGGAGCCACTCTGTCCTCCTCTCCTTCAGAGCAAAACAGAAACCTAATGAAACCTGATCAGATTCACTGTCTTCATATTCTGCCCCTGCTCCTCAGTCCTTTCTACTTTAGTTCCTGCCTTCACTACCAGACTGATACAGTTCTTGCTAAGGTGACCAGTGACCTCCACATCACTAAACCCAAAGGACAGTTCCTGACCTACCTTGAACTCTCAGCAGTATCAGTGAGCACTGCCATCTCTTTTTCCTTTGGTTTTCTGAAAAAAACACAGGGTCTTCTTCCTGCCTCTCTAGTCATTCCCTCTGTTTCCTTTGCAAGCTCATCTTCCACTACATACCCACTGAACGACTGGAGCTCCACAACACTCAGTCCTAGGCTCCATTCTCAGTCCAGACGCTGGACAGGCAGTCTCATCCTGACTGTATGCTTTAATAAGCAGCAAAATAGGCAGAAGGCTCAAATCTCTAGCCTGGTCCTATCCTCTGGACTTCAGACGAGTAGTTCCAGCTGCTCTACTTGACAGTCATTTGGATGTCTCAACACAACCTAAACTGAGCCCATCACCTTCCACCCCACATGTCTGACTCTCTCCCTATCTCAGGTTACTTCCATTCATCCATTCCTGCAATCGCAAACCTCAAAATCATCCTTGATGCTTCCTTCTCCCCAAACTCCGTATCTAAGGCATCACCAACTCCTGTCCATTTTAGCAGCCAAGCATCTCTTGATCCCACACGTTTGAAGGACCAAGCTGTTCGCCATTTCTTGCCTCACTGCTTCACACTCACTAATGTGACCAGAGATCTCTAGGTCACTAAACTCGAAGGACATTTCCTGTCCTTACCTTACCAACTAGTGACCCTTTATATGAATGATTTAGTAGGCTGAGGGGTCTGGCCCCTACCTATCTCTTTAGCCCCTCCCCTGCCCCTATTAATCCTTCTCCCCATTATAATCTTGGATCTAGCTATACTTGCTTTTACTCCCTGGAACGCCCACGGTGCTTCCCATACAGTCTTTGTACACACTATTCCCACTGCCAGAAAACTTTTCCAGTCAATCTGCCCAATTAACTCCTGGTTTTTCACCATCATTAGCTATGTAATTTTGGGAAAATTTTACTTCTCTCTGTGTGATGACAGAGCCATTTTCACAGAGTTGTTGACAGGACTGAGGTGGTACATGTATGGTGCCCCCGACAGCGGCTGGCACTAAGGGCTTGTCATCAGCCTGATTATCACCTTCCTAAATAGGCTTTATTCCCTGTTACATATTTCACTACATTGCACATCTTTTTAAAAACATTTGTCATAATGTTTTTAGTTTTTATTCCTGTGATTTTTAAAAAATATCCTTTGCCCTAGCATAGTACCTTGCATGGGATAGGGTGTTCAATAAATATTTGAATGTTTTTAAAGGCTCCATCAAAATTCCTATTTATAAATGACTGAAGACATTGAATAGGTACAGATAGGTAACAGAATTTGATCTTATTATGAGGAAAACTGGCCTGAAATAAGTAATATGAAAATACCAATTCTTCTATTTGGTTTTTTTTTTTTCTTTTCCTTTTTGTCTTTTTTCATGTCCAGCAACGGATCGCAACCCTCGGTGTTGCGCCCGCACCTCGCTCAGCCAGTGAGCAGGAACCGGTCTGTATGTGGGATCCGAGCCCTCGGC
>NW_007726657.1:0-5213 GCF_000696425.1 Galeopterus variegatus
AGCCTGGGGAAAGTTTCCTGTCTTTTGCAAGCTTAACATTTCTATATGTAATTTTAAAAAGGTAGGTTATACCTGAAACTACAGGGCTTTGGAAGCTAGGTCCTGTAAAATACATTTGCTTTAAAAATGTTAATATACTCCATAGTTTCCAGTTTCAGTGGGCATAGAAGTCACCTGGGGAAACTGTTAGAAATGCAAATTCTTGGGCCTCATTCCCCAGAGATTCTGATGTTATGTTTTTATTTTTGTTTTTGGCAGCTGGCTCATATGGGGATCCTAACCCTTGACCTTGGTATTATAACACCATGTTCTATCCAACTGAGTTAACTGACCAGTCCTAGATTTTGAGTTTTCAGGAGGCACCCCAGATATTCTGATTTGGTGGGTCTGGTTGGTTGGGAGCCTAGTAATCTTTTTTCTTTTTTAAATGTGCCTGCCAGGGGATTTTTATCATCAGGGAAATCTGAGAAACAGAAATCAGTAGAATCACCTGAGGAGATTAAACAAAACAGTTGCCTGGCTCCATTCAGAGGTAGATTATAACTGGATTGGTCTGGGGTGTGTTTTATTTATTTATTTATTTATTTATTGGCGTCTGGCTGGTATGGGGATCTGAACCTTTAGACCCTGGTATTATAATACGATGCTCTAACCAACAGCTCAGTTGGATTCTAATGTGCAGCTAGGGCTGGGAACTGATGCTAGAAGATTCTGCAAGGTCCCAGACTGCTTTTCTCTAGGTCTTCGGAGACACCAGGGTTATCTGGTGCTTATTAAGCCTTCCCTTTAGTGGTCTGATATGGTGAAGGCTGGCCCAGAACTGAGCCTGAGGTAAACGCTTGCTCAGGGACTGGCCCCTGATTAAATGGCCCTGGCAGACCCTTCCTCACTGACTGCCCGCCCAGATGACTTTCCCAGTGACCCCCCAGAGCCCTCTATGGTTTCCCAAGTTCTCTTTAATTTTTATTTGTTAAAAGCTAAGAGTTCCTTTAACTGCAGGGAGAACATCACTACCACCTGCAAATATTTGTCCAACCCTAAGGCCTACAAGGCAGCCACTTTATTCTCTTTCTCTGACATCCCTGCTTGGGGGCCTCTCAGGGCATGGGCTCCCCACTCTCTGGAGAATGACGGCATCTGTGGCATGGCCCATCAGAAGAGGCGGGTTGGTGCGTGGACGATTTCTTGTCTGGCTTCCTACTCTTCTTCCAAATAAGGCAAGAGGGCCATGGGGGTTGATCCTGATGGAGCTTGATTTAGAGCAGAGACTACAAAAGAATCCACTCTTGGCTTGGGGTTTGCTGGCCTCGGGCCTGAAGAAAGCTTGTTGGAGGTGAGGGCAGAAGGAGAAGGGAGCTGGCCTGGAATAGCTGCAGCCCCCGGCGAGCACGGGCCTGAGCTGGCAGAGGTGGTGTGTTAACAGCACGGGCATGAGAAATGACACCTGCCTCTTCCCTCAGTTCTGAAGTGTGGTTAATGGTCACCATGTTGTGGATTGTTACGACAACTCAAAGTTTATGGCGGGCCTTGGGCACAGTAGGCACTCTCTAAAGGAGTTTTTATTCCTTTTCTTTGGGACAGACACAGAAATGAACGTGACACCCTGGAGAGGAAGACAGGGCTGGGACAGACCCCAGTAGCTGTGGCCCATCTTGAAAGTCCCAGCTCTCTCAAGCCCATTCTCTCTCACTCATGGAGGACCCCCAAGCTGGTGCCGTGGGGAGAGCCTAGCCTCAGTACAGATGGTTGCCCAGAGGAGGGGGCAGCCGAGGGAAGGGGCGAGGCCTGACCAGTGAGGAAAAAATGAAGAGAATGAGGCTCTGACTCACTCTCAGGCTCCTGCTCTGAGAAGGACTTGTTCGGGGTGGGGCTGGGAGGAAGAGGGCCAGAGGGTGCCATGAGAAACGAGGGTGTCGGAAGGCCACTTAGCTCAGGGATAAGTCATCCTGGGAAGGAAGCCAGTTTAATAAACAGGAATTTGATTTGGTGGTCTCTTCTTTCTTCTAAACCATCCTTCTAACTGGGAGCGATAGGAGGAGATCCCAAAGACCAAGTCAGGCGGAGAGACTTTCTTGAGCTCTTCTGTGTGTCCAGCCCTGGCAAGTCTGGTGTGGGCACCATCCCTTCAGAGACACACTAACTTGGGAGCCAGAATCTGCTGGGCAGGGCTAGTGTTGGCTGTTGGGCCTTATTCTCTCTATCCTGCTTCTGTACTCTTCACCCACCCCTGCCTCATCCAGCCAAGTATGGACTGTGTCCAGGACAACTTGTTCTATAGAGCAGAAACAGTTCAAGATAGCACAGAGGCACTTATAGGCTAGCAGTGGGTGGCCCTGGGTATCTACTCGTATGAGTTAATTTGCATGAAGGTAGATAAGGCTCTGAGGAGGATGTCTGGTGAGAGGGTAGGGTTGGGGTAGGGAAAGAAGGAAGGGGCCCAAGTCTGACCCTCTGTAATGCTAGAATTTTGGTTGCAAGTGAAAGAAAACTCATCTTTTTGTTTAATGCAAAAATGGAATTTCTTGGCCTTGGGACTGAGGTTCAAAGGGTATTGCTGGTTTCAGGCAAGGGTTGATCAGGAGCTCTAAACAATGTCTCCAAGACCTGGTATTCTCTGGTGTCTTTTGGCTCAGCTCTTCTCCAGGCAACAGCAGGTATCACAGGGTGGTTCCATCCCATGGGGCAAGAGGGCTGCAGAAACTCCAGGCCTTACACGCTCTTGCCAGGACAAAGGGCCTGTTTATTTCTCTGATAGCTCAAAGTTCTAGAACTGAGTTTCATTGGCTCTGCTTGGCCTAACTTTGGCCATATACCCATCCCTCAATCATTGCCTGTGGGGGGATGGAGTATACTGATTGTCAGGGTCATAATACCCACCCCCAGGTCGGAGTGTACGGGACGCGCATAGGGAGCTTGGTCATGGTGGTGATGGAGGCAGCTTCACTGGAATTGTATAAATGAAACTGAGGCAGTTATTGCAAGTGAGTGAATGCGGACAGGCTGTCAAGAAACATTGACCCCTTTCTCTCTTTAGAAAGAGGGCTGCAGAGAAAAGCCAAAGGGGCTTCTTGGGGGCCCAAGGCTGCAAATTGGGACACAAGTTAGGGAGAAGAGTCTTCTGCCTGTTTCAGCTCAGAGCACAAAACCTTTTTGCTGTGGTGAGGACTGAGGACATGCCACATTGGCCAGCACTGGGGGTCTTCCCCTGACTAGAGAAGCAGTGGCCTCATGGGGCATCCCATGCAGGGAGAGAGGCAAGGCCCTGCCTCAGTTGCATTACACAGCAGACGTCAGCAACGAGGCAGAGTGGCAGAAACAGCAGACTAGACATGGGCACTTACAAGATACTCAGGGGACTTCCAGAGATGACTCAGGCAGACTTTGGGGGGACAAGTCAACTGGGGTCCCATAGCAGAGAGAAAAGCAGCACCCCTGTCTTCTCTGTAGGTATATCAGCTGGCTATGACGGAAAGAACTTCAGACTGGGGGCCAGAAGTTTGCATTCTAGTCATTGCCAGACCACTTGTTAGCTTTATGACTTTTGGGGGAAGTCCCTCTTCCTTTCTTGGCCTGAGTTTACTCCTCTGTGAAATGGGAGCGAAACCACCCACCTCAAGAGTTGATGTGGGAATCAGATGAGCCAGGAAAGGTGAAAGCAGTGAGGAAAGACTGAAGTGCTGCCCTAGGGTCAGGGCCTGCTAGCCAGCCCCATCCTGACGGCTGCAGGCCCCGGGGCATTCACGACGACAGGAAAAGCAGGAAGAGGAACAAGCCCCGCTTGTACCCTGCATGTGCCCTGTGGATGCGGGTCAGGACGGGGGCCCTGGGGCGAGGCTCTCAACCAGGGATGTGGGTGGCTCCCTAGGACACTCCCCTTCCCTTCCACTGAGTCAGACGAAGGGACCCAGGCTGGGCCTTGCAGGTTCTACCTGTTATTGACCAGGGGAAGGGAGAAGGCTGAAGGGAGGCGGAAAACCACACAAACAGCAAACACACCTGCCCCCTCCACAGACGGCCGCCTCCTCAGGCCCAAGGCAGGGATGTAAATCAGAAGGGAGCGAGGGCGGGAGTCATCTCCCTTCTCAGCCTCCAGTCTGCTCTGCCTCCCCAGCCTCTCCCCAGAGCCCACGCAGCAGAGCCCTCTGGGCGTGGATTGCACGTTTCCCAGAACTGCAGATGGTTCCAGGCCTCCTCCAGCCTCTCTGGGTAGCTCAGACCATCCACTCCCCACATCCTGGGTTCCCTCTACCTTCTTCCCAGGGGTTGTCTCGCCCTCATCCCTGCCACCAGAGACTGGCCCCAGAGTCTAGCTGATATGTCTTCTCTCTGCCATTCTTGGCCTTTCAGTTCTCCTATTCATCAACTGGTATTGGATAGAAACGCTCCTTTCCACATTTGCCCCAAGCCAGACGGCTTGCCCTTACTTACGGGAGAATGGCCATTCTGCCCAGCCAGCACTGGGGGCCTCCAGGGGTCTCAGCCCCTGCCTGCAGGGAACAGTCATCATGGTGGGTTTTCCCCATGGGTTTGGAGTCCATCAGACACGGGTTTGAGTTGTAACTCCGTGCTTGTTAGCTGTGCGTAACCGTGGACAAGTTACTTCCCTCCTCGGAGCCTCCAGGTCCTTATCTGGAAACAGGATGGCAATATCCTACAGGTGGTTGGGGGGACTGGAGATGAGAGGTATGACACTCATGGTAGGGTTCAGTAGATGAACCCTCCCATCTTCCCTACATGTTCCTTTCCTATTCCGTTCCCTTCTCCAGTCCAAATGATTGGCTTGTTCATTCAACGGTCATGTGTTGAGAGCCAGGCACCATCTAACACTGGCACACTAGCTTCACCTCCGCAGCCCTGTGAGGTTGAAACCATTAAGCTCAAGGGGCCACCGTGGCTCAGAGGGTAAGAGTTATCAGGCTACCAGGTTGTAGAGTCAACATCTGATGCCTGATCTTTACTAACAGGAACCCCGGTCCATGGGCTTCCATGGACTATTCCTCTGCCTGGAGTGTCCTCCCTGAATTCCATCAGTCATTCAGGGTCTCATTCCTTCCATCTCCTCCAGGACACCTTCTAAATCAGTAAAGACACTTTTGATTGCAAGTGACAGAAACCTCCATCCCAAATGGGCTTAAGGGGCAGGCCTGTCGCTCACTCGAGAGAGTGCGGTGCTGATAACACCAAGGCCACGGGTTCGGATCCCATATAGGGAT
>NW_007726657.1:6611-28801 GCF_000696425.1 Galeopterus variegatus
GCGGGAGCGCCGCCGTGCTCCCAAGCAGCGCACTGTAGCAGTGCGCCACCGGGCTGGCCCCGAGTCTTATTTTTCTGTAGCTCAAACTAGTCTTGGAACTGAGGCGCATTGTCTCTGATTGGTCTGGCTTAGGTCAGGTGCCCATTCCTGAATGAATCCATGTGTCCAGAGGGATAGAGTCCATGGATTAGCTCCGACCTAAATCACCTGCACCGTCCCTCTAGCGGGAAATTGAGGTATGCTCACCAGGAGACGGGTAAACGGAAGCTGATGGCAAAACAACAGACATCTACAAGCCCCTGTTGCTACTTTTCCCCCTTTTCTGAATTCCAGCATCTCTGCGAGGCAGCGAACTCCTGGAGGGCAAAGACCTTTCTTTGAGCACTTAACAGAGCACCTGGAAAAGAATAGGCACCAGGTACTGCTTTTCAATTGACTAAAATATTTATTCAGAACTCAACGCACCCAGCCCTTTGCCAGTTGTATTACTTAGGATTCAACTGAGGAGAAGAGAAACTCTAGCTATTTTAAAGAAGAGCGTTTGTGCCTGGATATTAACCAGCTTGCAGAATCATTGGGAAGGTTGAAGAAACAGACTCTAGGCTGAGCTTTCAGGAATGACCCCCTAAGTCACACTGCAGGACTGGGCCACTAAGAGCACTGCTGCCTCTTCTGCAATCAGAAAGCTACCACCACTGTCACATTTAGAAGACATCAGGACATGAAGGCACTCTTCTGCCAGCTCCAGAACCACTGCGTGCCAAGCACACTGGATGCCCATGTCCTATCTCTCAGTACCCACCAAGCCAGCGACTGAACCCTCGGGTCTTGCTAACACTGCTGGGATAGAACCAAAGTTTCCATGCCAGCAAAAAGAGGAGAAGCAGCAGGAAGTTTGGCCTCCACCCCACTCCCACTTTCAAATCTCATGCAAGTACTTCCAGTGGCCATTCAAACCTGAATTACATCTGGAATCTAGGAGGCCTGGGAAATGTAGATTTTAGCTTTTCAAACCTTGTAGTTCAGAAGGTACATGAGGGCTGGCTGAAGAGCTCAGTTGGTTACAGCGTGCTGCTGATAACACCAAGGTCCAGGGTTTGATTTCTGTACCGGCCAGCTGCCAAAAAAACAGAAAAAAAGCAGCTGAGGAGCAGACCCTGGGATATGGCCGCTGGATGCCATACCCTATGCCATATGTGCCACACCCACATAGCAGGGGCTACAAAACAGTGCAAACCAAGAGAAGAGCTGAAAGGCCTGTGGGGCACAGGAGGTGACCACCGGGCATCCCAGCCCCCACTTGGGCCTCTTGTGGAGCTTTGAGCTTTGAGCCTCAGCCTTGCTCTCAACTTTTCTTCCCCCAGGACTCGCTTCATTACTTTCACTCCAGAGAATCCAGTTTTGTTTGTTTGTTTGTTTTTTTAAAGATGACCAGTAAGGGGATCTTAACCCTTGACTTGGTGTTGTCAGCACCACGCTCACCCAGTGAGCAAACTGGCCATCCCTATATGGGATCCGAACCTGTGGCCCTGGTGTTATCAGCACTGCACTTTCCCAAGTGAGCCACAGGCTGGCCCGAGAATCCAGTTTTGAAGGACTTGATCTAGGATAGGGTAGTTCAGGAAACAGGCCTGGAGCCACGGTGTCCTGGGTTCATATCCTGGCTCAGCTGCTTCCTCGCCGTGGGACCTTGAGCAAGTTACTTCACCCTCTGAGCCCAGGCATCTTTTTCTGTGTTAGTAGTCCTACCTCATGAAATTGATATAAGGATTAAGTGAAATAAATCACATAAAGCTCTCGAAAGTGGTTGGCATGTGGTAAAAGCTCAATGTTTACTCTGATTCTTAGCGATTAACTCAAAACAGCCATATTATGGATACAATTTCTTTTCAGTTTTTTCCCTTCCCAATTTTTTATTTTGGAAAATCTCAAACCTACAGAAAAGTTGAAAGATGAATACAATGAGCACCTCTATGCCTTCCACCTGGATTCATCGCAGATGCCAGTCCCAAGGCGCTGACGCGAAGTGACCTTTAGGAGTCATCTAGTCCAACCCCGATTTTCTGAGGGGCAAACTGAGGCCTAAAGTAATGAAATGATCTGTCCGAGGGCTCACAAGTTATCCATGCCTCCCAGGGAGAGTCAGGCTGGCTGCCTGGGAAGGTCTCTCCGGGGGTGGGGCGATAGCAAAGGGACACAGCACTCTGAAATTATCCCATCTATCAGTATGTGTTCCTCACTTTCCCAGAAACAGGAACCAGATTTGTTGAGAGGTGACTGCCACCTTGGACCTCATTAACATCAATTGAACTCTGAAGTCTACCCTAGAACCGTTGTATCAATGACAATGAGAATGGATGTGTCCAGTGCACCGATTTCTTCATTCTCTGGAGGTGCTCAGCACACCTTCTCTTGCATAGTCCAGGGGGACAGTGACACGTTTCATTATTTGAACTCCTTTCCTGGACCCCCCTGTAGACCAGTCCCTCTCCCCAACCTCTTTGGCCCATTTTTTCTCAAAAGGAACACAATAATTTGTTGGCCTACACTTTCCTAGTTAAAACAACTCATCCATCACACCTCTCTGAGGTTTTAATGAGGCTGCCTTGTTTGGAGTCTGGATGTTCCCAAACTATTTCAACAACACATTCCAGACACTCTCTTGGATTGCGTTGTTTCAAAAGATTCATACACTCACTCAACCAAATATATGGGGATCATTTATCATGTGCCAGGCTCCAGGGACATGATGGTGAACAAGATTGTTGAGAAATTCTCATCAGGGAAGTGCTGCCATAAGATATTCAGCTTATTAGGGGGCTGGCTGGTTAGCTCGGTTAGTACATGGTGTTATAACACTGAGGTCAACAGTTCAGGTCCCCATATTGGCCAGCTGCCGACAACAACAAAATATTTAGCTTATGGCTGGAAGGAGGGCATGGAAGGGGGCCAGTCTGGACACTTGGGGACCAGTAAAGGGACTGTGGCTGTGAGCCAGGCAGGAGGTTGTGGTGGCCAGAATAGTGTGGCCACCTATTGGAGAAAAGTGAACAGATTTGACGAAGTCAGATGGCTCTGCCGGTGGACTGAGGCAGCACAGCAGACTGGTTAAGATCCTGACTCTACCACTCACTAGCAAGGTACATGTCTCTGGGCTTCAGTTTCCTTGTCCTAAAATGGTGATAATAACTCAAGTACATCGCAGGATTATACATTAGGGAGACAGAGCAAGTGTGGGTTCTAGCTATCTGGAAACTGGGTGCTACTCCTGAGCTAGGAAATGCAGGAGGAGCAGGTGGGTTTGGGGTGGGAGATGCTCCATTTCGCTTGGGATTCTTGACTTTAAGGCCCTGTAAGGAGCCCAGCTGGAGCTGCTCAGTAGGTAGTTGGATGTTGAGGTTTCAGGTTCCAGAGAAAAATCTGTGCTGGAGTTTTCCATTTCATTTTGATTCTTTTTTATTTGGTCTGTGTGACTCACAGCCTTCACACACGGCTTACAGGTGGTGATAGAGTTGGGGCTCAAGCACGGTCTCCTTCATCCTGAATCCTTCTGCTTCACCAGGCTGCAGCCCTTCCTCCAAGAGCCAAGAGCTTCTATTTATCAGCCCTTTTATTATCAGACACCGGCCAAATAGGTACCTGGATTACCTCCTTTGGACCTCGTGACTCTCCAAGATCACTACTACTAGAGATGGAGAGACAAGGGAGGCTCAAGGAAGCTGAGTGCATTGCCCAAGGCCACAGAGTAAACGGCAGAGGATCCAAACAACTACTAAGTCCATGCTCTAAATGTTCTAGCGCAGCACCACCCAATAGAACTTTCTGGGATGATGGAAATGTTACATCTGCTCTATCCAGTATAGTTGCCACTATCCACATGTGCAGCTGAGGAACTCAATTTTTAATTTTATTCAATTTTAACTGATTTAAATGTAATAGCCACACGTGGCTCCTTATTGGACAGCACCGTCCTAGTCCTCCCAGAAGCCAAGGAAAAACAGAACTTCCCCTCAGACCTTGTTGCAATATCTTTTCATTCAAAATGGTTTGCAGAAGGGACAGGGATCACATTAAGGTTTCTCCCACAGGCTCCTGAGCTCCTCGCAAAAGACATCCTAGCCCTCAAGAGTTAACTAGACATTTCCTGCTGCCCACGGTGTTCTAAGGTACCAGATGGGAAAGTGGGATGATTTGGGAGGTGTGAAAGCCCCTGGTGGTTTCCAACATGGGAAAAGGAAATGCCCTTTTGCAGCATCCTGGAATACCGGCCTCCAGGCTGGCATCTCAATCAATGGGACGGTTGCCAGGGAGACAAGGAGCACTGAAGACCTCCTGGGGGTGGCCAGTCTGCAGCAGGGACACCCTTGGGGACAGTAGCCAGAAACAAAGGGAGGGGAGAGGAAGGGATCCGCACAGGCTGGAATGGGACATCAGGGGCAGAAGGCAAGGCGATACTGGGACAGCGCCAGGGTGCAGGAGGGCCAGGATGGGGCCTGCTGCAGATGGGAAGGCTGAAGGGGAGGCGGAGGGCAGCGGCTGGCAGCAGAGGGGAGGGAGGGGGAGGAACTGCACTGACAGCAGCCTGGAGGCCCCAGCAGGCTTGGGCAGAAGCAGTGCCTACGAATCCCTGCCGGCTGAGAAGCAGAAACCCTTATCGTACGCCAACCGCTTTTGCAATGCTACTGTCAGCAACAGCTGAGTGAGAGTAAGTAATTAGAGGCCACCAGGAAGAGGTTTGTCACTGTGTACCCTCGGCACTCACCTTCCTACTGTCACCTCCGTGGCTGCGACAATGCCTTAGTTACTCTTCTTCCCCCAGCAGGACTATTTTCTAATTACATCTAGCCAGGCTCGCCAAGTGTGTTTCCCATGGAATTTCATTTCCGGGCCTGTTGAATGCCAAATTAATTTTTAATCACCCTGGAGGTGTTGAGTTTAGTTACCCAGATCGAAAGTGACAAGGAGAACGGGATCGAGAGGCTGACTTTTGGGGTGCTTCTTGGGAATGGGGAACACTATTTCCAAGGTGCTGGGGGCGGGGGCCCTGTCTTGGCTCTCCAGCTGGGTATCTGAGCCCACAGCAGACAGGGTGAAGGTGGGAGGAAGTGGAAGACGTGGTCCCTGCAGGAGCCCAAGCCTGGGGTGGCGAGAGTCTCACCAAAACAGAAGTAGGAGCAACACGAGACCCTCCGTTCTCAAGTCCTCAGCGGGGGAGTGAAGCCTGTTCGTCAGTGCATTCAGCCTGGTGCTCTTCCCGCAATACTACCATGTCTGTCCACATCCCAAAGCCAATAGCTGCTCTTTACTGCACGTTTTCTAGGTTCCAGAGGGGTGTAGACATGACTGCCCCACAGCTTTACCCCTCTTCCTGACTGGATTCGGATCATCCTCCCTGTGCCACAGGGCCAGGAGCCTGACCACCTGGTCAAATGGGCTATCCCATTTTCCTTGCCAGAGATCGGTGTAGATGTGGCCATGTAAAGCCATCCTGGCCAGTGAATTGTGAGCAATAGTCAGCTGAGCTGGGCGGATGGGTCTGGGAAAGGTTATTTTTTTGTTTCTCAAAATGAGAAGCACAAAACAGGTCTCCTTTTTCTACCAGATGTTGTTGTGTCTTGGTGTGAAGATCTGAGGCCTGGGTCCATGGCAGCCATTCTTTCTCCATGAGGGGATCAACCTGAGAATGCAAGTCACATTCTGGAGATGGCAGAGCAGGAAGAACCTGGGAGCTGTTGAGCTCCTGAATCAACCAACCCCGGAACACCCCGAAGTCCCCTTGTTACGTGAGATAATACATTCTGCATGCTTGCAGCCATTTGGGGTAAGGTTTTCTGCTCCGTGTAGCCAAGGGCATCTTAACCAGGAGTCAGACACTGTGTCAAGAGCTTTACGTCAACTATCTTATTTATGTGCTGCAACGACAAAGACAAACCAAGACTTGGTTCTTGTTCTCACAGGGCTACAGTTCAGTTGTAGAGAATATGGGTTAGAGTGGTGAGTGGGGGGTGACCAATCTGGACCAGAAGTGTTCAGAGAAGGCTTCCTAGGTGATATTTGAGCTGAATCTTAATGGAGAAAGAGAGGTTGGGTAGGCAGTGAAGGTGCTGGAGAGGGTGCTTCAGGCCAAGAGACCCACGGGAAGAAAAGCACAGCAGTGTGTGATAGCCTGAGGCCTTAAGAACCCCGACTGGAGCAACACTGGGGCGTGCCTGGGCCAGGGCCAGGGTGAGGCGGGTGAGGCATCAAACCTGAGAGTGAGGCATCTCACCTGGCCCTGGAGGTGATAGGGCTGGAGGAGTGGGTGAGGGCCAGAGCTGGGAGGATCCCTAAAAATTCTGTAGGGGATCAGCAGTCTTTTGAGGATTTTCAGCATTTTAGAAAAATCACCTTGGCCACAGTGTGAAGGAATGGTTTCTGGAAAGTAAGGTAGAAATGGGACAGATCAGCAAGGAGGCTTTTGGGGTAACCCAGGAAGAACACGAAGTCATTAAGCAAGGGCACAGGGACGTCAGGGAGGGCCGGAAAAGCAAAGGGAGCACTGGGAGAGGTCCAGAGGGCTGTGGCAGGGAGCACAGAGCATGGGCGGTAGTGTCCAGTACTGGCTTCAGAGGTCTGCAGGGGTGGCCAAAAGCAGGACGTGGTCCCCAAAGCAGCGCACTAGACAAGCACTCCCTCTGGCAAAGGGGTGAAGGCTGTGGACAGGTGTTTAATGATGGCAGCTAAGTGGCTCCAGTTCAGAGCAATGGGGAGCCATGTGGCAGGAGGCCAAGAGACCAGAGGGTGTGGGGTAGAGTCCTGCAGGGCAGGGCCAGGTCTGCAGTTCCCGAGTTCCCTCCAGCTTTGAGTACTGTGGTTCTGCGCATGGTATTTGATCACTGCTCCTTACTTAACACTCCCTGCCATCTGCCCAGGGTCAGTGGGGAGGACGGGGATTCTGGCTCGAGGCTGTGGTTGTTGGGGCTCACCATGCGCCAGGCCTTAGACGTTCATCTATTCACTTTATCTTCACAACATCCCGTGCAATGAGGTATCTATTTGAAGCTCTTTGGTTTTATTTGTTCAACAAATATTGATTGAGGACCTGCTGTGTGCCAGGCCCTGTTCTGGCACAGGAGACACAGCATTAACTTAGCAGACAAAAATCCTTGTCCTCATGGGGCTTTTAGTGTGTTGACTACAAGTTTCAGAGAAACATGTCAGATTGGCGCAGACGGAAGAGGACACGTGTAGGCTTATATAAGTAAGAGCAAAGAGCATGTCTTCAGGCACGACGGGATCCAGCAGCTCAGGTGGAGTCTTTGAGACTCTTCCCTCTTGCAATCGCTCAGTTCTGTTTTTTCCTTCCTTTGCTTCACTCTTAGGCAGGCTCTTCCTGCGCAGTGACAATATGGCCAGCTCCAGGCTTACATCAAGTCAAAAGAGTCTTTCTTTCCGAACAGACTCAGCAAGAAAACCTAAACCTAACTCTCGTTGCCTGGATTTGGTCACATGTGCTTATCCCTGACCTCATCACTAAGGCTGGGAGAATGAGATGCTCCGATTGGCTGGGCCTGGGCACGTGCTCACTCCTGCAGCCAGCAAGCAGGGTTAGTGCCAGGAGAACATGGGGTTGGAGAATAGTGGTTTCCCAAGGAGAGATCGTGGTGCTGGAGGAAGAGAAAAAAGTCTGTCTGTTTTTAACAAAAGGGGAGACTACAGTTCAGTGATATCAAATGACTTGCCAAGGAAACATCTAGTATGCAGTTGTATCCAGAACTTGAATTCAAGTCTCTTTGACTCCAGAACCTGAGCTCTGAACCCCTGTGCTTCCTCCCAGGGCCTCCCACAGGGCGAGGCAGCATGTGGGAACAGAGAGAAGGGGCTCTGGAGTCTGTGGACCTGGGTTAAATCCTGGCTCTGCCATTGATTGTGTAAGCTCTCTGGGCCTCAGTTTCCACCCTTGTGAAACGGGTCCAGTGACACCTACCTCACAGGGTTGTTGGAGGATTACATGAGTCAGAGAATGTAAACTTCCTAGAAGAGTGCCCAGCTCACGCATGGTGAGAACTGAACAGATTTTTAAAAAATACATCATATGGTAGGAGCTTAAAAACAAGATTACTTAATGGCTAAAAGAATAACATCTCTGACTTTTCATACTCTTGTGCTTCCTCACTGTCTGATGCTTCCCCAAATCTCCTTCACGCTGGGGTGGGCAGGAGGGAGGGAGTTGGAGGGTGACGGGGGCTGCTGCTTCTCCTGCCTTGGGAATAAGGCCCCATTTCCGGTTTTTCAATGTCAAGGGGAAAAGGAAATCCTGCTCCAGGGCCAGAGGGAAGCCACCCCTGCCCTGCCATCCTCCACTCCAGGGATTTGCACTTCCGTGGGGAGGGAGTGAGATGGGAGCTCCAGCCCTTCACCCAGCCCCTCAGGCTTCCTGAGGACAGCACACCTTTGCCACCTGGGGACCCTCCCTGCATCCCCCTCCTACGATCTGCCACTGGGGCCTTGGAGAGAAGAGGCTGTTGGAATGCCTCAGGAGTATATGGGCCTGTGTCCCGGGTGAGCTATCTTGATAACAGTGCTGACATTAAAATCCTAATGCCTAATAACGTGCCTTTGCCCACTTAATTTCACAGCACAGCGAGGTTGCTGAGCAATATAATCATTAGCATGGAGCCTAAGAGGATGGATAGTTTGGATTCAAATCCTGCTGTAATGAACACTGTTAGTTGCTTATGTAACACACCTCCCACCCTAACACAGACACAGACACACACACACACACACACACACACACACAAACATACATGCCATTCCTTGGTGTGACAGTGTGCTCAGACCCAGCTAATAGACTGGGATTGGTCTAAACCAAAGGCTGGCAAACTATGGCCTGTGGGCCAAATCTGATTCTCCCCTGCTTTTGTATGGCCCATGAGCCAAAATGGTTTTTAACATTTTTTAAATGGTTGAAAAAAATAAAAATATTTTGGTACACATGAAAATTATATGAAACTCAAGTTTATGTCCGTAACGTTTTATTGAAGCACAGCCACACATATTTGTTTATGTCTTATCTATGACTGCTTTCACACTATAAAGGCAGAGCTGAGTAGTTGTGACAGAGACTGTATGGCCCACAAAGCCTAAAATATTTACTATCTAGCCCTTTCCAGAAGAAGTTTGCTGACCCTTGGCCTAAGCCAATCATGATAATCCTGATCTCTTTTTCCCAGGCTTCCTTGCAACTAGAAGTGGCCACATGGTCCACTTCTGTCCAAAGAGAACTAAGCAGAAGTCTGCAGGGAAGATTTGTATGAAAGCATTACTTTTCTGAAAACAGGGGTCAGCCATGTCTGAGACCTCTCCTTTCTACTTCCTGCCTTAAGTGAGGGCATGCTGCCTGGAGACTACCTGGTCCTCTTCTTTAAGAGCCTGTCCTCTGCCAGTAAGCCACAAAACAGGGTAAGAGTTCAGCTGGGAGGGCTGGGTGGGCTGGCCAGGGTCCAAGAGAGGGGTTAGGTTCACCCTGGGCACCTGCCCAGAGGATGGGCCACTTCCCGCCTAGACCAGAGAGGCTACTTGTCACCTGGGCTGGACCTTGGAAGAGTCAACCCCTCCCCAGTACTTGTCCAATAGCTCCTGTCTGCTTACCTGACACTAACATCTGGAGGGCTGGAAGATGGACTGAAGTCTCTTCACTGTGGAATCTAGTGATCAGCACTTCCTTGTGTCTGTTCAGGTTCAGCTCTTTCTAAAGTACCCAGATGATAGTACATAATCAAAATAATGTTGGATGGTTGGACAGATGGATGAGGGATGACTGAATGAATTAATGAAGGGAAAAACACAGTTATTAAGAGGCTTTCTTTTTTTTTTTTTTTTTTGGTCCTTTTTGAGACCGGCTGCACCGTGCTCAGCCAGTGAGTGCTGTGAGCGCACCGGTCATCCCTATATAGGATCCGAACCCGCGGCGGGAGCGCTACTGTGCTCCCAGCGCCGCACTCTCCCGAGTGCGCCACGGGCTCAGCCCTAAGAGGCTTTCTTGCACACACATGAGCTGGCAGCAACCCTGTGAGGTCACAGGCTAGGTATTAATTATTATGCCCATTTAACAGTGGAGGAAACTGAGGCTCCATAAGGCTAATTGACTTTCCCAAGGTCACAATGGTTGGAAGAGGTGAGGCTGGCATCCAAACCCAATGCTAGTCCAAATCCCTGGGCACAGGTTCCTCCTGCCTCACCTCCGTGGACATCACCTGCAGGATGTGGGGACATAGGCAAAGAACCTGTCATCATCCCAGCAAAGCATGAAAGGATCTTTCATGATATGGGTTTGGGCAGCTGCCAAGAACAGCTTCTCATCAGTTTTGCTCTTGTGACATCCATGAACACGTCACCTCCTTAGCAGGTGCTTAGTACATATTTGTAGAATGAATGATTTGCCTTGTATCAATACAAATTCCTCAAGAAAAAGTCATAGGCTAAAAAATCCCATAAAAGCAGGTAAAGTTGGCGTCATGTTTCCTAGCTTTGCAGTAGTTTGGAATGTACATTCTGGTAGCAGAATAAACCTCCTGTCATGCTATATAAGCACACACTAATCATCACTGCCATCATAAAAGAACAGTGAACACGCACACTCGCTACGCACCACTCACTATTCCAAGCACCTGGCGTAAATCGTCTCATTTACACTTTACAACAACTCGTTGGGGTAGGTATTATTGCTATCCTCATCTTATGGTTGAGGAATCTGAGGCTCAGAGAGGTTAAGTAACTTGATCAAGGCCACACAGCTAGTAGGTGGCAGAGTCAGGTTCAAACTCAGGTCTTTTGCCTCCGTGAAATAAGGGAGGAGGTGGCAGGGAAGACTCATGTGGGGTGGATTTACAGGACTGACTTGGGGACAAATGCTCCCTCTGTAATCTGTATGGAGGATGGTCTAGTCGCAGAGCTGACAGGGGAAGACAGAGGTGCTGCTCATGGAAGAAGCAGTGGGTGAGGCTTTTTATGCCCACAGGACGTCCCCTTTCCTCGTCCTGTGCCAGGCTCAGCCCTGGCGTGGTCACTCCGCTGACATGACTGTGTGTGTGTGTGTTGGGGGTGGGGCGTCCTGTGCCAGGCTCAGCCCTGGCGTGGTCACTCCGCTGACATGACTGTGTGTGTGTGTGTGTTGGGGGTGGAGTGCGGGCGGTAGATTAGGAGAGCCGGGCTGGGCTGGCGTGAGCATGATTCCCGTGGAGACACTGGTGATTCATTTACCCGTCCCAGCCAGCCAGATCTCTCTCAGGACATGAGTTGCAGAAAAAAGTCACAAAATGCCATCTGGGCAAGAGGGAATGGGGAGAGGATGGTGGCTCAGGAACAAACCTCAGTCTCTTGCCAGACTCCAGTCTTATGGGGGCTCTCTGGACCTCCCACCTGAGGCCCACCTCCAGCCCAGGAAAATTTCTCTGCCTAGGGTGAAGCATGTTGAAAAGATCACTGCTGGCACCTTCTGACTTTTTTTTGTCTGGAAGAGTCCAGGACCTCCACTGCCCTGGGCTGGCCCAGAGGTATGGCTCTTCTAGCCTGGACTGTGGGTCCGGCTGCCCAGAGGATAATTCTTCTGGGACTTCTGAGAGGTGCATGTGGGTAAGTCAACCAGAGAGCCATTAATTGGCACCTAGTCTAAGTCCAGCAGGGCCCAATGGCTGACTTGAAATATTTGTTCAATAAAGGTTTGTTTCCCAACTGAACAGGCATATCACTCCAAGGCCAGAGGAGAAAACAGAGGAAACACATCCCAGTCCTCAAGAAATTTAAAACCTCACTCACAGTAATAACTCAATCAATAGAACAATTAAGTGTTAATCTGTGAGACTCTCTCTAGGTGCTCTAGGAATTCAAAACAGTCTGGGACCTTAGGAAGGCTTCCTGAAGGACGTGGACTCAAGGAGCGGGGAGCTTGGAGGTGGGTCTGAGTGTGGAGGGGGTTCAAGATGAACATAGTGAGGAATGCAGTGATTGGATGGTACTTTGGAGTGGGAAGGTCCTTAAATATCCGGCCTGATGCCCACAGGCCTGTACAACAGTAACAGGCCTCGGTTGTGGTTTACCGTGTGCCAGGAACCCTCTAAGCACAGGAGCATCGTTCTTAGTAATCCTCATGCCTACCCTTGCCGGAGGTACCATTGTTGTCCCATTTTACAGGTGAAGAAAAGGAAGCTCTAACTGGCTCAGTAAATTGCCCAAAGCCACATGGATACAAAGGGGAGAAAGCACTGGACTTGCACTGTCCAATACGGTAGCCACGTGTGGCTACGGAGCACTTGAGGTGTGGCTAGTCCCAACCGAGCTGTGTTGTGAGTGTGAAACAACACACCTGATTTCAGACCTAGTATGGAACAAAAAATATGTATGTAAAACAGCTCACTAATAGCTCTTTTCAGTACTTATTACCCACTGAAAGAATATCTTGGATATATTGGATGAAATAAAATATATTATTAAAGTTAATTTCACCTGTTTGTTTTATTTTTTAATGTGGCTACTAGAAAATTTTAAATGACATGTGGCTTGCATCATACGAGAGTACTTTAAAAAATTCGTGGAAGGGCCAAGCCCGTGGCGCACTCGGGAGAGTGCAGCGCTGGGTGCTCAGCAGCGCTCCTGCCCGCGGGTTCGGATCCTATATAGGGATGACCGGTGCGCTCACAGCACTCACTGGCTGAGCGCGGTGCGGCTGGTCTCAAAAAGGACAAAAAGAAAAAAAAAAGTTCGTGGAAAAATGAAATGAAAAGATAATATGCATCTTTCCATGCACACTCTGAAGACACCTCATATTTCCACTAGACAATATTCCTGCCAAATGACTGTCCAGCGTCAGCTTGAGCATCTCGAGAGATGGTGTATTTCTTTCCTAGAGCTGCCCTAACAAAGTACCACCAACTGAGGGGCTTAAACAGCAGAGATGTTTAGTCTCACAGCTCTGGAGGCCAGAAGTCTGAGATCAAGGCGTGGGCAGGGTTGGTTCCTCCCGAGCCTGTGTGGGAGAATCTGCTGTGTCTCCTCTCTAGCTTCTGGAGGTTTGCTGGCTATCTTTTGCATTTGTTGGCTTCAATGGCTAGAGAGCTATTAATGAAAGGCTCAATATCACCCTGCTCTGTTCATCTTCACATGGTGTTGTGTGTGTGTCCAAATTTCTCCTTTTGTTGGGACACCGGTCATATTGTATTAGGGATCCACCCTACTCCTCTTAACTAATTACATCTGGGAAGACCCTATTTCCAAATAAGGTCACACATTCTGAGGTACTGGGGGTTAGGACTTCAACATATGAATTTGGGGGCACATAAGTCAACCCATAACAGATGGGGAACTCTCTCCCTCTCCGGGAGCCCATTCTGTATTTGAATCATCCTGAGTGATCTTCCTCTTGTGCCAGCCTCTAGATCCACGAAGGAGTCCTCCTTAAAAATAACTTGCAAAAGATTTTTGCAAGCAATTTGGCCAGGGGCCAGGGACACCACATTTCTCCTCTGGGAGCCGGGTGTGACTGGCCCCGCCCTGGTTGAGAACTGTATCTGTTAACAGTAAACACCTGGAGAGAGGGAAGGAGAAAACTGATAAGGGAGAGAAGGTTAAAAATAACTCAAAGTGGTTGGGGGTGGGGGAGCTTACATGGCCTTTGCCCCTTGCAGCGTTGATTTACAAACAGCACAGCCAGAAAGTCACCTGGGACTGTGCTGGCTATAAAAACCTCATGGTCTGACACAGCTTTGTGTTTGGCAGCGTGGGAGTTTCCAGTCCTGGGGACATGTGACCATAACACTGCTGTCTGTTTCTCTTTCTCTTTGCCCTGGCAGCCCTTTGACACCTTCCTAAGAGTGGGAGGGGTTCTGGTGGGGGCTCTGACCTACCCTTCTCTGTCCCTGCACAAGGAGGGGGTCGGCTAGAGGGGTCGGCTAGAATGCTGAGCAGTTCTTCAGAGCAGCTGGGCACCTGGGGCCGAGCTCACCCCCTTGTCCTAGGTGTGACTAGGGCTGAGTCTACAAGTGGCGGTGTACGTTGGCATGGGGAGGGCGAGGCTGGGAGTTACCTTTGCCCCCGTGACTCCCCTGTGCGCATGCACTGGGAGTGGATTAACAGTGGTGGGAAGTGTGAGTGGAGAAGGGTCTGTTGCCTATGGGAGCCCGTTCTGGTCTGTGCATTTTAGGGTCTATGTCAGCTGTGAGCGGGGAATACTGTCTTTGTGGGTCTGTTTTGGTGGAATTGTTGGGTGTATGGAGGAGTGGTGGCGTGTGTGAGCAGGCTAGTGATCTGACTGTGGAACCCACCTGCGTGTCAGTGTCCCATGGGTTGAGCAGGCAAGTGCCCACAGCGATGAGGAGGGGGTCAAGCAGGAGCCCACGGAGTGGAGGGGCAAAGTGTGTCCCTCCAGAGTCAGGCCAGGCATTGTTTCCTCATGAATTGCCCCGAGGGCAGGGTTTCCTGTCTCAGAGCTCAGATCATCCTAGTTAATTCCCAGTTAGTACCTGGTTAATACCCCCACCTGGGGGAGTTTAATGTGCCCTTTGGGGCTTCTTCCCCACCACATCAGCCTTTTCAGAGTTAAGGAAGCAGCAAACTGCTTGGCAGCAGAAAGCCCCTGGGTATGTGGTTTTGGCAACAACAAAGTAAAAGTCATTCTTTATTACCAAGGGAAATACCATGAGAACAAAAAGACCATCAAGTGCAAGGTGAGTGTGTGGGCTGGTCCTCAGCCTAGGGGGAAGGATAAGCATTTTATATATGTTATCTCTTTTAATCCCTTCAAAAAGCCTATACATTAAATACTATCATCTGCATTTTGTAGATTAGAAAGTAGATCTAGAGGGCTGGCCCGTGGCTCAGGAGAGTGCGGTGCTGATAACACCAAGGCCTCGGGTTCGGATCCCATATAGGGATGGCCGGTTCGCTCACTGGGAGAGCGTGGTGCTGACAACACCAAGTCGAGGGTTAAGATCCCCTTACCGGTCATCTTTTAAAAAAAAAAAGAAAAAGAAAGGAAAGCCCCTGGGTCACATTTGACACCTTCTTTTAGAAGGAAGATTGCTGGTGACACTTCCATTCTCCACTTCCAGAGAGAGGCTTTCAGTGCAGTTGTGTCTTCACACCAAGGCCTGTGCCTCGGAGCCACCTGGCCATTTCTTGGCCCTGTGGTCACAAATCTGGGGAATATTAGAATAATAGAGCCACACGCCGGGTAGTGAAAGGGGGAGGAAAACTCCCTGAGCCTGGGGTGAGGCTCAGAGGAAAGGAAGCGGGAGGCGGCGAGCCTGGAGGATGGAGGGGCAGGCAGAGGGGGGCTTCCTGGCCAGAAACACGGTGACGTGACCAAGCTATGAGTCTCTAGCCAGGGTCTGAAACTAGGAGCTCTGAGCCTGGAGTAGGAGGGGGTGAAGCAGAAGCCCCCAGGGCAGGAGGGGTCTCCATACTCTACCAGCAAGCCACAGCCGCGAGAGGACAGGGGAGGGGACTGCCTCACCCACGCATGTCCTTCTGTGACTCCCAGATCCTCTCACCTGCGTGGGAGTTGTGAGGCTAGAATTAAAAGGCCCCGCTGACTTAAGTGGGTGACTAAGCTGCCTTGTACCTTCCCCGGCTTCAGCCCGGCCCACTCCTGATTCCTTCATCCTTAGCCAAGACCCCAGCAAAGAAGGCATCTGGCCTCGCAGCTCCTTTGGGAGGGCTGGTAACACTGGTGCAGGGCGTGCTCCCTGGGCCTTATCTGGATTCCAGCCCCACCTCTTAAAACACAAAGCCCAACATGGCAGGCAGGGCTGCCTCCCCCAGCACAATTGCTGGGTTGCTGGGCAAAGTGTTGCCAAATGACTTTCTTCTCAGTTCTGTTGAGGGAAACTGTGAGGAAATAAATTTCCTCTTGATACGCTGTGGATTGACTCCAGCTAGCTTCCCAGCGGCCCATAAAATAATAGTAACATTTATTGGGTACTTGCTTCTGTGCCAAGTGCTATTAAGTAGATCTTAAAGAGAGAAGCTATTAGTATCTCCATTTCTTAGAAGAGAAAGGACAAATAACTCTGCCAAGCTCACCAATACTGGGGAAATCCCAGGGTTAAGCAGGAACCCAAGCAGTGTAGCACCAAAGCCTTGCACAGGCTCCCCTGCCTCTTGCAAAAAAGTAGTTTGTGAAATGAGGGGAGGCGGAGCAAAGGGGAGTCCCCAGGACACTGAGCCACATAGAAGACCAAGGAAGGACCAATGGCCTGCAGAATGAGGGTCCAGGTTCTGGGGCTCACTGGCGAATTAGCACCCCGGAGCAGCAGCTGCCCACAGAGCTAAATTAGGCCAACCTCCCTGTGGCCTGCCACAGGGGCTCCAAGGGGCCTTTGCTCTGTAGGCACAGCAGGTGTTCTAACCAGCTGCAGGGACTGTGCGGAGCTAGAGAATGCGCTAGAGATGGGACCCCGAAAGTCTGCGACCTCCCAGACAGGTCTTTGGAGGAAGAGCAATCCCTTGAGTGATGATGGAGTAAAATATCCCAGTACCATTTTCCACTTAACGATATCCTGAAATTCTGCCCTATTAGTGGGCGGAGACCCTCCTATTTTTTTCACAGCTGCATAGTATTCTGGTGTGTGGACAGCCCATGATTTATTTAGCCAATGCCATGCTAGTGGACGTTTAGGGTGTTTCCTGTCATCTGCTATTATAAACCACACAGCTATGGGTCTCTCTGAAGGACAGACTAAAATAGAATTACCAAGTCAAAGAGAGCAGGCCTTTGTAATTTTCCTAGATGTTACCTCTTAGCTCTGCACAGAGGTGGTGCCAATTTCTCCTGCCTCACTCACCAACAGTAGGGGCAAATAATTTGGTCCTTTCCAAACGGACAGGCGAAATATGGTGTTGCAGATAGTTTTAATTTTCATTTCTCTTCTTAGGAGGTGGATGAACATGTTTTCTTCGTTTAAGAGCCGATGGTGTTTGTATGGAGTTTCCAGTCGTCTCTTCTTATGTAAACAGCCTAAGCGCTGGGTAAGAGCTGTCAGCCTTGTCATAAGCCCCTGTAAACAATTAAATTGGAATTCCATTTTCCCACGGATGGGGTGAATGTCCAAAGTAAGACAAGACTTAAGTTAGCTTGTTTTTAATGAGGAAACTGAGGCACTGGCAAGACAATCAGAACTCGGGTCTTTTCGCCATTCTTCCATCTTTTATTTATTTGTTTATTTTTATTTTATCATTACACAATGTAAACATTTTTTGTGTCCCTTTACCAATTTCTCCCTAACCCCACCTCCACCTCTGGAGGCCTCAGTTCCATTCTCTCCTTTTGGAAGTTCAAGGAATTATTGTGATTGTTGTATCTTTCTTTCTTTTTCCAGCTCCCACTTATGAGTGAGGACACGCAGTGTTTCTCTTTCTGTGCCTGTCTTGTTTCACTTAACCTAGTTTTCTCTAACTTCATCCATGTTGCTGTGAATGACAGAATTTCTTTTTTCTTATGGCAGAGTAATATTCCATTGAGTATATATACCACATTTTCCTTATCCATCATCCATCAGTGGACCTTTAGTTTGGTTCCAACTCTTGGCTAAATGTAGGATTCCCTTCAACATGATGATTTCCTTTCTTTTGGATATATACCTGGAAGTGGAATTGCTGGATCATATGGCAGTTCTATCTGTACTTGTTTGAGGAAACTCCATACTGTTTTCCATAATGGCTGCATTAATTCACATTCCCACCAACAGTGCAAAGGGTTCCCTTTTCTCCGCATCCTTGCCAGCATTTCTTATTCTCTTTTTGATAATGGCCAGTCTAACTGGCGTGAGATGAAATCTCAATGTAGTTTTGATTTCCATTTCCTTGATGCTTAGTGATGTTGAGCATTTTTTCATGTCTGTTGGCCATTTGTATATCTTCCTTTGAGAAATGCCTATTCAGCTCCTTTGCCCATTTTTTAATCAGGTTACTTGTTTTTTACTGTTAAGTTGTTTGAGTTCCTTGTATATTCTGGATATTAATCCCTTGTCGGATGCACAGTTTGTGAATATTTCCTCATCTGTAGGTTGTCTTTTTACTCTGTTAACTGTTTCTTTTGCTGTGCAGAAGCTTTTTAGTTTGAGATAATCCCATTTGTTTATTGTATTAGTCTATTTCTGTTGCTTATAACAAAATACCTGGAACTGGGTGAAAATGAAATTTATTGCTTATTGTTTTGGAGGCTGGGAAGTCCAAAGTCCAAATTCCAGGGAACATATTTGGTGAGGGCCTTGGTGGTGGCATCAGTGATGGCAGGGTATCACATTATGAAATGGTGGAGCAGAGAGAGAGAACTTCTCATACCATACCCCTGACTGCCATTATTAATCCATTCACATGGCATGGTCCTACAATCTAATCACCTCTTCAAGACCCTACCTTTCAGTTACCATGATAGGTTTCTCCACTCTCTTTACACTGTCACAGTGGGGACTAAGTTTTGGGGGGACATTCAACCCAAGGCATGCCATCCCTGGCCCCTCAAAACTCATGTCCTTTTCACATACAAATACATTTACTTCGTCCCCAAAGTCTTAACTTGTTTCAACTCAAAAGGTCCAAAGTTCAAAGTCCCATCTTTGAAATCAAATTATCTACTTCCAAGATACCATGGTGGGACAAGCATAGGATACATATTCCCATTAAAAAAGGGAGAAATAGGACAAAAGAAAGGGTAACAGGTCCAAACAACTCTGAAACCGAGCAGGGAAGGAATTAAATCTCAAAGGTGGCAAATCGTGTACCTTGCCTCCATGTTCAACATCCTCTGCATGCTGGTGTGAGGTTTGGGCCCCCAAGTCCTTGGGCAGCTCTGCTCCTATGGCTTTCCTGGTCTCAGGCCATATTTCAGCTCTCCCAGACTGGGGTTGCACTCTGGTAGGTCCCCAATTCTGGGGTCTTCGTGATGGTCCTGCTCCCATCTCTCCATGTGACATGGTGCTGATGGGGTTCTCTGTTGCAACTCTGATCCCATGTTTCTGTTCAGCATTGTTCTAGTGAAGCCTATCTGTGGTGACTCGGCTCCTGTGACAGATCTCTTTCCAGGCCTCCAGACTTTTCTGTACATGCTTTGAAATTGGGGTGGAGGCTCCCAAGGCTTCACGGCTCTGCAGACCTAACACTATGTGGATGCCACCAAAGCTTGTATTTTCCAATGCTGCGGGTCCAGCCATGCCTGGGACAAGTTTAGCCAAGGCTGAAGCAGCAGGGGTGTGGGAAGTAGCATCCCAAGGTGGTCCTGGGCAGCAAATCTGTAGATCACTTTGGGTAGTATGGACATTTTCAAAATATTAATTCTTCCAATCCAAGAGCATGGGATGTCTTTCTGTCTTTTTGTGTCCTCTTTAATTTCTTTCAACAGTGATTTGTAGTTGCCATTTAGAGATCTTTCACCTCCTTGGTTGAATTGATTCCTAGGTATTTTATCTTTTGGTGACTATCGTAAATGGGCTTGCTTTCTTGATTTCTTTTTCTGCTAGCTCATTGTTGGAGTATAAAAATGCTACTGAGTTTTGTGTGTTGATTTATACCCTGCAACTTTACTGAAATCATTTACTAACTCTAATAGTTTTTTGGTAGAGCCTTTAGGTTTTTCTCTATATAGGATCATGTCATCTGCAAACAAGGACAGCCTGAACTTGTCCTTTCCAATCTGGATGCCCTCTACTTCTCTTGCATGATTGTTTTGGCCTCCAATACTGTGTTAAATAGGAGTGGTGAGAGTGGGCATCCTTGTCTTGTTCCTGTTCTTCAGGATGATATTGGCAGTGGGTTCATCATATATGCCTTCTATTGTATGAGATACTTTCCTTCTATACCTAATTTGCTGAGAGTCTTTATCAAGCAGTGATGCTGAATTTTGTCAAATGCTTCTTCTGCATCTATTGAGATAATCATATGGTTTTTGTCCTTGATTTTGTTGATGTGGTGAACCACATTTATTGACTTGCATAGGTTGCACCATACTTGCATCCTTGGGATGAATCCCACTTGATTGTGGTGTATATATGTATATATTTTTATGTGTTGTTGCATTCTGGTTGCTAATATTTTGTTGAAGATTTTTGCATCTATGTTCATCAGAGATATTGGCCTCTATTTTTCTTTTTTAGTTGTATTTTTGCCTTGTTTTGGTATCAGGGTGATGCTGGCCTTATAGGATGAGTTTGGATGAATGGCCTCTGTTTCAATTTTTTGGAATATTTTGAAGAGAATTAGTGTTAATTCCTTTTTAAAGGTTTGGTAGAATTCAGCAATGAAGCCATCCAGTCTTGGGCTTTTCTTTGTTGGGAGTCTACTGATTACTGCTTCAATCTTGTTGCTCATTATGGATCTGTTCAGGTTTTCTATTTCTTCTTGGCTCCATCTTAGTAGTTTGTATGTGTCCAAAAATTTATCCATTTCCCCCAGGTTTTCCAATTTGTTGGTGTATGGTTTTTTGTAAGAGTCTCTAATGATTCTTTATATTTCTTTGGTATTGGTTTTAATGTCTCCTTTTTCTTTCTGATTTTTGTTATTGGGTCTTCTACCTTTTTTTTTTCTTTTTTAGGTAGCCTAGCTAATGGCTTGTCTATTTTGTTTATCTTCTTGAAAAACCAAATTTTTGTTTCATTGATCTTTTGTATCATTTGGGGGGTTCTCTATTTCACTTAGGTCTGCTCTGATCTTGATTATTTCTTTCCATCTACTAATTTTGAGTTGGATTGTTCTTGTTCTTATAGTTAGTTGAGGTGTAGCATTAGGTTATTTGAAATCTTTCTAGTCTTTGGATATAAGCGTTTATTGCACTAAACTTCCCTCTTAGTACTGCTTTTGCTGTATCACACAAGTTTTGGTATGATGTGTCTTTAATTTCATTAGTTTCAGGAAAATTTTTGATTTCCTTTTAATTTCTCCTTGGACCCATAGGTCATTCAGGAGCATGTTGTTTAATTTCCATGCATTTGTATAGTTTCTAGAGTTTTGCTTGTTATTGATTTCTAGTTTTAATCTGTTGTGATCTGAAAAGATACTTGAAGTGATTTTAATTATTTAAAATTTGTTGAGACTTGATTTATGACCTAACATGTGGTCTATCCTGGAGAATGTTCCATGTGCTGATGAGAAGAAAGTATATTCTGTAGTTGAATGAAATGTTCTGTTGATATCGGACAGGTCCAATCAGTTTAAAGTGTAGTTTAAGGGCCGGCCTATGGCTCACTTGGGAGAGTGTGGTGCTGATAACACCGAGGCCACAGGTTCGGATCCTTATATAAGGATGGCTGGTTAGCTCACTTGGAAGAGCGTGGTGCTGACAACACCAAGTCAAGGGTTAAGATCCCTTTACCTGTCATCTTTTAAAAAAAAGAAAAAGTGTAGTTTAAATCCTGTATTTCTCTGTTGATTTGTTGCCTAGATAATCTGTCCAGTGCTAAGAGAGGGGTGTTCAGGTCCCCTACCATTATTGTATTGGAGTCTATTTCCTTCTTTAGGCCTAATAGTGTTTGCTTTATATATCTGGGTGCTCCAGTGTTGGGTGCATATATATTGATGATTGTTACATCTTCTTTCTGGATAGATCCCTTTATCATTATATAGAGGCCTTCTTTGTCTCTTTTTATGGTTTTGATTTAAAGTCTATTTTATCCAATATAAGAATAGCTACTCCTGCTCATTTTTTGTTTACATTCATGTGGTATATCTTTTTCCATCCCTTTGCTATTATTCTGTGTGTGTCTTTACAGCTGAGGTGAATGTCTTGTAGAGAGCATATAGTTGGGTCTAGCCTTTTAATCTAATCAGTCAGTCTATGTCTTTTGAGTGGGGAATTTAATCCATTTACATTTAGGATTGTTATTGAAAGGTATCATCACTCCTGGAGTTTTATCGATTTTCATTTGGATGTTTTAAATATTTTTGTTCCTTTCTTCCCCTATTATTGTTTTTCTTTGATGTCTTTTGGTTTTCTGAGGTGGTAATATTTAGCTTCTTTCTCTTTCTTGTTTGCATTTTTGTTCTACCAGTGGGTTTTCTTCTTTCTTCTGTATTCGTGGTAGTGATTATTATTTTTTGGATTCCAGATGCAGGACTCCCTTGAGGATTTATTTCAGGGCTTTTCGTGTGGTAGTGAACTCTCACAGTTTTTATTTGCCTGGAAAATACACTATTTCTCTCTCATTTCTTTCTTTTTTTTTTTT